>NW_006922341.1:588391-591280 GCF_000298275.1 Orycteropus afer afer
CTACTTCTATAGTGATACTGCCTCGGAAACCCAAGGAGGGGTCGCTATGAGTTGGGGCCAACTCGATGGCACATAGCAACAACAACAAGGAAGACCAGTTAATACTACTGTTATTCAAATTTACACACAAACCTCCAAAGCCAAATTATCAAGAAATTGAAGATTTTTATCAACTTGTGCAGTCTGAAATTGACCAAACATGCAATCAAGATATACTGATTATTACTGGTGATTGGAATTGGAAACATAGAAGAATCATCAGTAGTTCGAAAATATGGCCTTGGGGATAGAAATGACATCACAGATCACATGATATTATGTTGCAAGTCCAACAATTTATTCATTGCAAATACTTTTTTCCAACAACATAAATGACAGCTATACACATGGATTTCTCTAGATGGAATACACAGGAATCAGATTGACTACATCTGTGGAAAGAGGCAATGGAGAAACTCAGTATCTTCAGCCAAAACAAGGACAGGAAATGACTGGAACAGACAACAGCTGCCCATATGCAACGTCAAATTGAAGCTGAAGACAATTAAAACAAGTCCATAAGAGCCAAAATATGACCTTGATTATATCCCACCTGAATTTAGAGACCATCTAAACAACAGATTTGATGCATTGAACACCAGTGACCAAAACCCAGATGAATTGTGAGATGACATCAAGAATATCATCCATAAAGAAAGCAAAAGGCCATTTAAAAGACCAGAAAGGAAAAAAAGACCAAAATGGATGTCAGAAGAGACTCTGAAACTTCCTCTTGAATGGAGAGTAGTTAAAGCAAAAGGAAGAAATCACAAGATAAAAGAGCTAAACTGATTTCAAAGAGCAGCTCAAGGAGACAAAGTCAATTATTGTAATGAAATCTGCAAAGATCTGGAGTTGGAAAACCAAAGGGAAGAACACACTTGGCATTTCTCAAGCTGGAAGAAATGAAGAGAAAATTCAAGCTGGAATTACAGTACTGAAAGATTATATGGGCAAAATATTGAATGATGCAGGAAACATCAAATGAAGATGGAAGGAATACACAGAGTCACTGTACAAAAAAAATCATTGATCAATGTTCACCTATCTCAGGAGGTGACACATGATCAAGAATCAATGATATTGAAGGAAGAAGCTGAAGCTGCACTGAAGAAATTGGCAAAAAACAAGGCTCCAGGAATTGACAGAATACCCACTGAGATGTTTAAACAAACAGATACTGCACTGGAGGTACTTATTCATATGTGCCAAGAAATTCGGAAGACAGTTACTTGGCCAATTGACTGGAAGAGATCCATATTTGTGCCCATTCCAAAGAAACGTGATCTAACAGAACGTGGAAATTATAAAATAATATCATGAATATCATACACAAGTAAAATTTTGTTGAAGATAATTCAAAAATGGTTGCAGCAGTATATTGACAGAGAACTTCCAGAAATGCAAGCTGGATTCAGAAGGGGACGTGAAATGAGGGGTATCATTGCTGATGTCAGATGGATCTTGGCTCAAAGCAAAGAATATCAGAAAGACATTTACTTGTGTTTTATTGCTTATGCAAAAGCATTTGATTGTGTGGATCATAACAAATTATGGATAACATTGAGAAGAATGGGAATTCCAGAACATTTAATTGTGCTCATGAGGAAACTGTACATAGACCAGGAGACTGTCATTCGAACAGAACAAGGGGATACTGCATGGTTTTAAATCAGGAAGGGAGTGTGGCATGGTTGTATCCTTCCACCATACTTATTCAATCAGTATGCTGAGCAAATAATCTGAGAAGCTGGACTATATGAAGAAGAATGTGGCATTAGGGTTGGAGGAAGACTCATTAGCAACCTGCATTATGCAGACAACATAACCTTGCTTGCTAAAGTGAAGATGACTTGAAGCACTTACTGATGAAGATTAAAGAATACTGTCTGCAGTATGGATCACATCTGAACATAAAGAAAAGGAAAATCCTCACACTGGATCAATAAACAGCATCAGGATAGGTGGTGAAGGATTGAAGTTGTCAAAGATTTCATATTATTTGGTTGCATAATCAACACCAATGGAAGCAGCAGCCAAGAAAACAGATGGCGTATTGCACGGGCAAAATCTGCTGCAAAAGACCTCTTTCAAGTGCTGAGGAGCAAAGATGTCTCCTTGAAGACCAGGGTATGTCTTCCCCAAGCCGTGGTGTTTTCAATCACCTCGTATGCACGTGAAAGCTGATAATGAATAGGGAAGACTGAAAAAGAGTTGATGCTTTTCAGTTGTGGTATTGGTGAAGAATGCTGAAAGTACCATGGACTGGTAAAAGAATGAACAAATCTGACCTAGAAGAAGAGCAGCTGGAATGCTCCTCGGAATGAGAATGACCTGACTTCGTCTCACCTACTCTGGTCATGTTGTCAGAAGGGACCATTCCTTGGAGAAGGACATCATGCTTGGTAAAGTGGAGGGTCAATGAAAAAGGGCAAAGGCCCTCAATGAGAGGGACTGATGCAGTGGCTGCAACGATGGGCTCAGGTATAGCAAGGATTGTGAGGCTGGCACAGGATGGGGCAGTGTTTTGTTCTGTTGTACGTGGGGTCGCTATGAGTCAGAGCCAACTTGATGGCACCTAACAACAACAACATCCTCATTTTGCATATGAAGACATTGAGGCTCAAAGAGGACAAGGAACTTGGCCAAGGTCATACAACTAGTATGTGGTGAGGAGGGGATTGCAGACTCTGAGTTCTTAACCACTACTCCATACTGCCTTCCTTTCCAAGATAAAAGGGGCCTTAGAGGCTAGAAATGTTCTTCATCATCCCTTTTTAAAATAAAATCATACATGTAAAACAGATCAAAGAGGGAATCACCTGTCTTCTTAAACTTCACTTGGCTTCA
>NW_006922341.1:591990-599945 GCF_000298275.1 Orycteropus afer afer
GAATGCTCCTTGGAAGCGAGAATGGCCAGACTTCGTCTCATCTACTTTGGTCATGTTGTCAGAAGGCACCATTCTCTGGAGAAGGATATTGTGCTTGGTAAAGTGGAGGGACAACAAAAAGGGGGAAGCCCCTCACCAAGATGGACTGGCACAGTGGCTGCAATGATGGGCTCAGGTATAGCAGGGATTGTGAGACTGGCACAGTACCAGGCAGTGTTTCATTCTGTTGTACATAGAGTGCTGTGAGTCGGAGATGACTCAATGGCACCTAACAACAACAACAACAACATGCCCTTGAATACATCCCACCAGAATTTAGACACTATATCAAAAACAGATTCGATACAGTGAACACTAATGGACCAAAGACCAGAGGAGTTGTAGGATGAGATGAAGGACATCACACATGAAAAAGTAAAAAGTTATTAAAAAGACAAGAAAAAAGAAAAAGACCAAAATAGATGTTAGAAGAGGCTCTGAAACATTTGCTCTTAAGCACAGAGTAGCTAAAGCAAACAGATGAAATGATGAAGAAAATGAGCTGAACAGAAAATTTCAAAGGGAGACTGAAGAGGACAAGGTAAACAGTATAATGAAATAACTGTTCAAAGATCTGTAGTTAGAAAACCAAAGAGGAAGAACATGATTGGCATTTCTCAAGTTGAAAGAACTAAAGAGAAAATTCAAGCCTGGAGCTGCAATACTGGAGGATTCTATGGGCAGAAAATTGAGTGATGTAGGAAGCAGCTAAGGAAGATGAAAGGAATGTACAGAGTCATTGTACCAAAAAGAACTGGTTGATGTTCAAACACTTCAGAAGGTAGCAAATGATCAAAAACTGCTGGTGCTGAAGTAAGAAGGCCAAGCTGCACTGACAGCATTGGTGAAAAACCAGGCTTCAGGGACTGATGAATAACCACCTGAGATGTTTCAGCAAATGAATGCAATGCTGGAAGTGCATATTTGTCGATGCCAAGAAATCTGGAAGACAGCCACCTGGCCAATGGAATACAGCTCCATATTCACCCCCATTCCAAAGAAGTGTGGTCAAATGGAATGTTGAAATTATTGAACATTATCATTAATATCACATGCTAGCAAAATTTTCTGAAGATAATTCTCAAGATGACTATAGTTATATTGATGAGAACTGTCAGGAGTTTAAGCTAGATTCAGAAGAAGATGTTGAACAAGGAATACCCTTGCTGACATCAGATGGATCTTGGCCCAAATCAGATAATATCAGAAAGATGTTTATCTGTTTTAAGGACTACACGAAGGAATTTGACTGTGTGGATTATAACAGATTATGGATAACATGGTGTGGAATGGGAATTTCAGAACACTTGTGCTCATGCAGAGCCTGCACAAAGATCAAGAAGCAGTCATTTGAACAGAATAAGTACATGGTTTAAAACTGGAAAAAGTGTCAAGATTGTATCCTTTCCCCTTGCTTATTCAATCTGTATGTTGAGCAAATAATTCAAGAAGCCATACTATATGAAGTAGAACACAACATCAGGATTGGAGGAAGACTCGTTAACAACCTGTAATATGCAGACGCCAAAACTTTGCTTGCCAAGAATGAAGATGGCTTTGAGGCACTCACTGCTGAAGGTCGAGGACCACAGTCTTCAGTATGGATTACACTCTAACATAAAGCAGGCAGAAGTTCTCGCAACCAGGCCAAGAAACAATATCATGACAAATGGCCAACAAACAGAAGTTCTCGCAACCGGGCCAAGAAACAACATCATGACAAATGGTCAAAAAACAGAAGTTCTCGCAACCGGGCCAAGAAACAACATCATGACAAATGGCCAAAAACAGAAGTTCTCGCAACCGGGCCAAGAAACAATATCATGACAAATGGCCAAAAAAAAAAAAAAAAGAAGTTGTCAATGATTTCATTGTACTTGGATCAACAATAAACGCCCATGGTAACAGTAAAGAAATCAAATGATATATTGCATCAGGCAAATGTGCTGTAAAAGATCTCATTAAAATCTTAAAAAGTAAAGCTACCACTCTGATGACTAAGATGTACTTGACTCAAGTCATGGTATTTTTGACCATCACATATGCATGTAAAATTTGGACAAAGTAAAAGAAAGATGAAAGAGGAATTGCATGTTCAAACTGTAGTGTTAGTGAAGAATATGGAATATAGCACGGATGGCCAGACAAATTAACAAATCAGTCTTAGAGGAAGTACATCCAGAATGCTCCTTAGAAGCAAGGATGGTGTCATCAGGAAAGACTAATGATGATTGGTAAAATAGAGGGTCAGCCAGAGAGGGGGATACTCACTGAGACGGACTGACACAGTAGCTCCGACAATGGGCTCAAATATACCAATGGTCCCAGAGATGACAAGACTGGGGCAGTATTTTGCTCTGTGTTACATATGGGCGCTATGAGTTCAATCTAACTTGAAGGCAACTAACAACAGCAGTTCTGTTTCTCTAGACATGACCTCTGGGCCAAACACCTGTAAGGAGTAGTCTCTGCTCAGCTCCCTTGCCCACTGTCCTTCCACCCTAAAGACTTGGCCATGGTTAATTTGACCTTCCTATCACTAGGCCTGATGGGCCTGTCTAGTCCACATGCACCTTGCTGTATCTCTCTACAACCATATCAATATTTACATAATACTTTTCTTTAAATCATTCCACAGTTTTGAAAAATCTAAATGTTGACTTCAAACTTGTGCTGAGCAATAACACTCATGATGCACTGGTTATTTTACTTCCATACACATTAAATAATTTTAAAATGTTTAATCTATTTTTCCAATAAAATTCTCTGTGTACCCCCACTGGCACCTATAACATGCTCTGTAGAACACTGACCTTTGTCCTAGGGCTGTAGTTAGAATTACAGTTAATGATGCCCTGAGTGAAGTGCCTGGTATATGCTGAGCATTTGTAATGAAGAGACTCATGCCCATACCCAATGGCAGGGGAGGGGCAACTCACTGATCATGGTGGTCCCGCCTGCCAGGGCTGCCCGTGTCCCCTGGAAGAAGTCATCAGCTGCAGTCATGCCCTGGGATGGCTTCTGCAGGTACGTGTTGACATCAATGCCGCCAGGGAGGACCATTCGCCCATTGGCCTCGATGGTCTTCACTCCACCAGGTACAATTAAATTCTCTCCTATTTGTCTGGAAATGAACAACAGAGATGGCCTGTGGCTCTTGAAAGAAATGCGTAACGGGAGGATTGACTGGAGCTCAGTTCCATGAAGTAAACATTTCTGGCCCAGACCCTACACAGGGCACTGGGAGACAGGTGCTCAGCAGGGATACTGCCCTCAAGGGGCTCAGACATGTGGAGGAGAAAGAGGAGAAGGCCAGGTAGCAGGACGAACAACTGCATTCCCATGAAACTGTCCTTCATGATGCTCTACCCACAGAGGGGTGGGGTTCACCTCAGAGTTGTTTTTCTGCTGTTCGAGCAGGGGTTAAGCTCAAAGCTGCATTTGTCGATGCACTCACCCCCTCACACCCACTCTGCCTTTCTGCCCTTCCTGGCTCCAGGCTGTGCCTCAGCTGAGTTCAAAGTCCTCCCCTGACTCATGTGCCTGGCTCACTGGTCTGTACCTTCATGCCATTGACAACTCTCTGATATCTCTGGTCTTGTCCTCTGTTAGGCAGTGCTGGGACCCAGGGGTGGGAGGCAACAAGGTCCCTTATCAAAGAGCACAGTTTTGTTGGGGACACTGATAAAAATACTGGTGGTTCCAATGCTGGGTGGTGACAGGAAGTGGCACGTAGTTGAAGGGCATGAGGGGTAAGCCACACACAGGCTAGGGTCAGGGGGCATTAGGGGTGAGCCCCGCATAGGCTAGGGTCGGGGGGCTCCCTGAAGGAGTCATGGAACTGACACAGAGGATAAGCAGGAGTCAGAGGAGAGTGGAGATGGTGACGAGTTGGGGGGGATGACAAGTGAGGGGCATGGTGCCCAGGCAGGAGGAACTATGGAGTAAGGGGACAAAGGCCCTGGTGTGGGAACAGCTTGCTGACTGCTGTGAAACCAAGATTTCAGGGTGGCCGGAATTGGGACATGGGGGAGGGAATGGAACTAGTGGAGGGGGCCCTGAGCTGGACTTGGAATGGTTAGTCGCAGCTGGAGCTGGGGGCTGGCAGATGGGCTGCCCGGGAAGTGGTAGAGGCCCCCTCTCACTGGCACTTGCACAGGGTCTTGCTTTGTGCTCCCGGCAGTCCGCAGACCCCTCCTGTCCTCCTCCTCCTCACCACCACCATTATCAAAGCCCACAGGGACCTGGGCAGTTCTCGCAGTAGGACACACTGCCTGCCCTGCCCTTCACTCAGACCCTTTGCTGCTCCTTCCTGTATGCCCGCCTCCACCTCCTCTGGCTCCTACAGGAAGGGGCTGAGTACCAGGGATGCCAAAATCTGAGAGAGCTGCACACCAGCCAGCCACACTTGGGAGAACTGGGGCCTCATACAGCAACATGGAGAAAGCAAAGGGAACCCCAGTCTGGACATGGTCTTCTTCACATGCCGATGCTGCGGATGAAAGCTAAACACCCCCTCCCCCCAGATCCTCTCAGCCCAGTTCCAGAAACCCTGGGCAGGTGGAAAGCGGAGCTGTGAATTCACTGAATGTACCCGGTTAATGTGCTTGGCTGCCAACCCAAAGGGGAGGTCCGAGTCCCCCAGAAGTGCTGTGGAAGAAAGGTCTGGTGATTCACGTCCAAAACATCAGCCACTGCAAACCCTGCAGAGCCCGGGGCTGCTCTGATGCATACGGGGTCGCCAGGCGTCGGAGTAGCTCAATCACAACACAGGCTGCTCATCACCCAGCTCTTCCCTCCGTGGAGACTGAGCAGGGGTCCCAGGGACCTGCCACTTTAATGCAGGCTGCACAGGTGTGCATAGGGGCCTGGACAGAAACCAGCCCCAGCCAGCCAGGCCCTTCTGCCCCGGAGCCTGAGCCTCCTAGGCCTCCCAGCGTCTGTTCCTGACACCCCCAGACTCATGCTGCTCGGCACAGCAGCAGGCTCCCCGACTTGGCCCACCCTCTCGAGCACACTGCGGTCACCCCCCAGTCCACCCCCGTGAGCATGCCAAGGTCACCTCCCTCACCCCCCAGCCCCAGTGAGCCGCGGTCACTGACTTGATGAGCCCATCCTCCAGGTAGACATCAGCGTAGAAGGACTGATCATCATTGATAACGCGGCCGCCTTTAATGAGCAGTCGGTCACTCTGGAAAGAAGCAGAGTGTTCGGTGTCACTGGGGAGAACAGGAGAGGCTTTTCTTTTAGCTTCTAGTGTGAAATTTGCAAATATTTCCAAAGGAAAGAAATGGCACCAAGAGCCACAGGCCGGCCACCTGGGCCACCTGGGCCACCTGGGCCACCTGGACCAAGAGCTTCCCCCTTCACCGGTGTTGGCGCCATCCCCCTGACCCTCTTGTTTGCCTCGGGTTGTTTTTGCTGGAGTATTTAAAACAAATCCCAAACACCCTTTCATCTCACCCCTAGACACTGTAGTATTTCTCTCTAACCTGAGGGTTTCTTACATAAACAACCACAAGGACTCCACCCCCACAGCCCCCTCCAGGCAGCTGACAGTCAAGCCTGTTCAGTTTTTCTTGACTGTCTCAAGCACGCCTTTCACAGTGGATTTGTCTGAGCCAGGACCCCACGCCACCCTCCTTGGCCTTGGGGCCACATGCTTGGCAGGCCAGTGAAATCTGCACCAGCCCCTCCTCGCTTTTCAATACCATTTATCAGTTGAAGAGACTGGGTCGTTTGTAGAACAGGACTTTCTTAAGGCATTCTTACTGAATACAGAAATGATCAATTTAGGGAAAATGCAAAAGACAGTGAGAAAGAAGAGGAAAAAGCTACTCCCCAGCATAGCCTTCAAGGTTATTTTCTGTTTTTCCACCTGTTTTCCATAAACCAAAACCCATTGCCATCAAGTGGATTCCAACTCACAGCGCCCCTAGAGGACAGAGTGGAACTGCCCACAGGGTCTCCAAGGCTATCGGTCTTCACAGGAGCAAAGCCCCAACCAAACCCACTGTTGTGAGTTGATTCTGGCCCACAGTCTCCCTAGAGGACAGAGTGGAACTGCCCCATAGGGTTTCCACAGCCGCAATCTTTACCAAAGCAGGCTGCTTCATCTTTCTCCTCTGGAGCAGCTGGTGGGTTCGAACTCCTGACGTTTTGATTAGCAGCCAAATGCTTAACCCACCATGCCATCAGTCATGCACCCATGCCCCGGCAGAGACTGCTGTTACTCAGCCCAGCCCAGGGCCAGGCCCTGAGGAGGCAGAGGGACCTGTGACAGGATTGGCTTTTCTGGAACCGACAGATGGAGAGACGGGTGGTGCCCTGGGGGCTGCAGGGGAAGAAATGAGATACCTACCACAGCAGCACAGTAAAGGGGTGCCAACCTTCTCTGCACAGACCCAGAAAACAGGTAGGGATAAGCTGGCTGAGGGTTGGGGGAGAGGCCAGGGAGGAAGTTGGGAGTTCCTGGCAGACAGATGGATGTACCAGGCCAGGGCAGCAGAAAGGGAGGCACTGTCTGCATACCATAAGCATACCCCAAGTTACTTCATGTTCCCCACAACCATAACTTTCAGGTGGCCACCAGTTAAGTCCATCCTACGGATGTACAATGACTCTCATATGTTGGACTTACAAGTTGCATCTAACTTTTCACGGGTTTGTGGTATATCTTCACAAACACTAAGCTCTCTCCTTCTCTTGGGTGATTCTGTCAGGCTCAGCCTGAGACACTTAATATTGGGGTCAAACAGTCCCTGTTGGGGTCCCTGATGAATGTGACCACATTGCCTTCCAAGACCACTGCTGCCATTTGCCATGGCCAAGTGCACCAGGCACCCTGGGCGGAGGGTGACAGTCTTTCTGCGTGCTCACTTACTGTCTGTGTGCCTTGGAGACCTGGTGATGGATGAGCCACAGCCCTGCCTGCACTCTGCCCCTTGGGGAGGGACCAACAGACAATAGCTGTTCAGAGCAACCATTTCAGGGGCAGCAGGGTGGGCTCCCTAGAGGCAGGGCCTGTGACAAGGGCTTAGCGGCAAGGGTTCACCTGGACAAACTGCCGGCCATTCACGTGTCACACTGTGGTGGCGTGCATGTTGCCTGTGATGCTGGAAGCCGTGTTGGGATTTCGAATACCAACAAGGTTACCCAGGGGAGACAAGTTTCAGTGGAGCTTCCAGACTAAGACAGAGGCAATCAGCTTTGGAAAATCCGCCAGTGAGAATCTTAGGGAAGATACCTTTAGGTTGGACCTCTTCCCCAGTTGTACTCTTGAGTGCTGAAAACCTGAGGGGCTCATCCTTCAGCCCTGCCAGACAGCGTTTCACTTCTCTTCACAAGGTTTTCAGTAGCCCAGTTTTTTGGAAAAAAGACCACCACAACCGTCTTCCTAGACTGTCATAGTCTGGAAGTTCCACTGAAACCCGTCTGTCATGGGTGAAGCTGCTTTTATTTGAAATACCAGTGGCACAGCCTGCAGCGTGATAGCAAGGTTCAAGCCATTACAGTAGGACAGACTAGAGGACAAGCGGTGGTCTAGACTGGAAGGCACTCAGACAGACACTAGTTACAACAATGGTCTTGAGCACACCGATGACAGTGAGGATGGGTCAGCACCAGGTAGCACTTTGGTTCTGTTGTAAGTGAGGTCGCCATAAGTCGGAGCTGAGTTGACGGCAGCTACCAAAGGAAGGTGATCCAATAGAAGGTAGAAGTTAACTAATAATGTCCTGAATATCCCACCACTCGTCTGTCAGTTTATACTGCTGGGGTGGCTTGTGTGTTGCTGTGAGGCTGCAGGCTATGTCACTGGTACATCAAATACCAGCAGGGTCACCCAGGGTCAACAGGTTTCAGCAGAGCTTCCAGACTAAGGCAGACTTGGAAGAAGGAAGGAGCCATCCACTTCT
>NW_006922341.1:603845-610380 GCF_000298275.1 Orycteropus afer afer
TTGTCTCTCCTCACCTGTAAGCCTGGGGCTCAAGGCTTTTATCCCCTTCCCTGCTCTTCCGGCCTGCTACTCTGGCATCCCTGCATTGTCTCTCCTCCAAGGAAAATTGTAAGTTGTCAAAAATGAAATGGAATGCATATCCTAGGCATTAGTGAGCTGAAATGGACTGTTTTCTGGCCATTTTTAATCACACAACCACATGACCTACTACTATGCTAAGAATGACTAATTGAAGACGAATGGCATGGCATTCATCACCACAAAAAAAGTCTTAAGATCTATCCTTAAGTACTACGCCCTCAGTGGAGTTAGAAAACCAAAAGGGAAGAACATGTTCAGCATTTCTCAAGCTGAAAGAACTGAAGACAAAAGTCAAGCCTCGAGCTGCAATATTGAGAGATTCCATGGGCAAACTATTGAATGACACAGGTAACATCAAAAGACAGATGGAATACACAGAGTCACTGTACTAAAACGAATTAGTTGATGTTCATGCATTTCAGGAGGTGGCATGTGATCAAGAACCAATGGTATTGAAGGAAGAAGTCAAACCTGCACTGAAGGAACTGGCAAAAAAACAAGGCTCCAGGAATTGATGGAATACCCAAATACCCATTGAGATGTTTCAGCAAATGCATGCTACACTGGAGTATACCAAGAGATTTGAAAGACAGCTACCTGGCCAACTGACTGGAAGAGATCTATATTCATACCTATTCCAAAGAAAAGTGATCTCACAGAATATGGGAATTATTGAACAATATCATTAGCATCACACACAAGTAAAATTTTGCTGAAGATAATTCAAAAATAGTTACTGCAATACAATGACAGGCAACTTCCAGAAATGCAACCTGGGTTCAGAGAGAATGAGGAATAAGGGATATCATTGCTGATGTAAGATGGATCCTGACTGAAAGCACAGAATACCAGAGAGATATGTACTTGTGTTTTTTGACTGTGCAAAAGCATTTGACTGTGTGGATCATAAAAAAAAATATATGGATAACATTAAGAAGAACGGGAATTCCAGAACCTTAATTGTGTTCATGAGGAACCTGTACATAGACCAGGAGGCTGTTGTTCAAACAGAACAAGGGGATACTACATGGTTTAAAATCAGGAAAGGAGTGTGTCAGGGTTGTATCCTTTCACCATACTTACTCAATCTGTATGCTGAGCAAATATCCGAGAAGCTGGACTATATGAAGAAGAACCTGGCATCAGGACTGGAGGAAGACTCATTAACAACCTGTGATACACTGATGACATAACTTTGCTTGCTGAAAGTGAGGATGACTTGAAGCACTTACTGATGAAAATTAAAGATTACAGTCTCCAATATGGATGTTGTTGTTGTTATGTGCTGTCAAGTTGGACCCAACTCATGGTGACCCCTCCTTGGGTTTTCGAGGCAGTATCACTATGGAAGTAGATTGCCCCATCTTCCTTCTGAGGAGTGGATGGTGGGCTTGAACCGCCAGCCTTCTGGTTAGTAGTCAAGTGCTGTAGGCACTAATTACATCTCAACATAAAGAAAATGAAAATCTTCATAACTGGACCAATAAGCAGCTCACGATAAATGGAGTAAAGATTGAGGTTGTCAAAGATTTCATATTACTTGTTTCCACAATCAACATCAATGGAAGCAGCAGTCAAGACAACAGATGACATATTACACTGGGAAAATCTGCTGCAAAAGACCTCTTCAAAGTGTGCAAAAGGAAGGATGTCACTTTGAGGACCAAGGTGTGCCTGATCTAACCCACAGTGTTTTTAATCACCTTACATGCATGTGAAAGCTGGACAATGAATGAGGAAGACTGAAGAAGAATTGATACCTTTGAATTATGGTGTGGTGAAGCATATTGACTATATCATAGAACAGCAGAACAGAAAAGTCTGTCTTGGATGAAGTACAGCCAGAATGCTCCTTAGAAGTGAGAATGGGGAGACTTCATCTCACACACTTTGGACACGTGATCAGAAGGAACCAGTCCCTGGAGATGGACATCATGCTTGGTAGAGGGCCAGTGAAAAAGAGGAAGACCGTCACTAAGATGGATTGCCACAGCAGTTGCAACAATGGGCTCAAACATCGTAATGATTATGAGGACGGTGCAGTACCGGGTGTTTTGTTCCATTGAACATAGGCTTGCTATGAGTCAGAGCCAAGTTGACAGCACTAAGAACAAACACAACAAACAAGTTTATCTGGGAGGAGGTTCCAGGAAGCAGGAGCGAGGATGTGGGGAGAGGGAAGCAGGCACGGAATCCAGCACAAGGATGAATACTGACCTGGTTGGCACCAGGCACCTGGGGCTCATTTGTGGGGCTTGGGGAACCCATGTTCCGACTCCTGGTGTCCCGTGTGTCGGGGTGGAACTGTGCTGCAGAAGATGTTCAAGGTCGATTTTCCACGAGCCACCACCTGACCATCTTCTGAGGTGCCTCGGGGGGACGCAAACCTCCAACCTTTGGGTCAGCATCTGAGTGCACTAACCATCTGCACCAGTAGTCTGGTGAGAACTCCCGCATTCCACGTGGGAGGCCCGGGTTTGAGTCCCAGCCAGTACACCTACATCTCAAGAGCAGCCACCCCATCTGCCAGTGGAGGCAGGCGTGCTGTCCGGGTGCTGAACGTGGTCAGTAGCGCTTCCGGGCCGAGGCAGACCAGGAGAACCTGGCTCTACTTCTGACAATCAGCCCATGGAGACTGATGGAGCACAATGGTGGGATCCACCCCTTCATGGGGCTGGAGCAGGACGGGCAGTGTTTCGTTCCATTGTGCAAGGAGTTGCTGTGAGGCAGGACCTACTCAACAGAGGCTAACAACAGAATAAAGTCTATCAATACATGTAGACGCACCTGCCCACTGGCTCTGTGAGGACATGCAACACATGTGAACAATGGCAAGCTCTGTATAAAAATTACTATTTATATACTTCAAAGCCTTACTCATATGGCCAAGGTGAAGCTTTTGAGACCTCCATTTGCTGATGTGGCACCACTCAAATTGAGGAGAAACAGCTTGTCAGAAGGGACCATACCCTGGAGAAGGAGGTCATGCTTGGTAGGGTGGAGGGTCGACGAAAGAGGGGGAGGCCTTCAACGAGATGGATTGACACGGTGGCTGCGATGATGGGCTCAAGTATAGCAGGGATCATGGAGCTGGCACGGGATCAGGCAGTGTTTCATTCTGCTGTGCACGGGGTCGCTATGAGTTGGAAATGACTCGACGGCACCTAACAACAACTTCAAAGAAAAGAAAACATCCAACAAAACCTAAAACCTGACTCTAACAGCAACAAAACAGTTGCTGGCAGTAGTGGCCAGAGCACATGGGCGTGTGTCCTGCCCACACAGCTCGTGTTCTCCCACTACATCAGGCAAGTGCCAGCTTCTGAAGCTGGACAGACGTGGCTCCACCCTTGCCTGTCATTTCTCACACACGTGACTCAGCCCCCACAGCACTCAGGGTCGCTGGGAGGATTCACACAGCCCTGGCACGCATCAACGCTCAGCAGAGATAGCTACACACCATTCATTCTCTGCCATGTGCCGTGGGAGGAACAGCACACAAGAAGCACTTGTTTAAGGATGGGTACGTGCAATGAGAAGAAATAGTTTTCCCCTTAAGGAGTGATCCACCCAGGGGGGAGGCTGAGGCTCAGCCAGGTGGGGGGGGGCTGTGCAAAGCCTCCACCCCAGCCCTCCCAGGGAGTGATGCTTTTCCAAACTTGAAGAGCAAGTAGGAACCAGCCTCCAGCAGAGAGAGAAGAGGTTCCAGAGAGGCAGCAGAGTGGAGGAGGCAATGGGGCTCGCCCTCTGGAATCTGTAAGAGGCTCCCATAGCTGAGAGTGGGGGCCTGGGGGACAGAGAGGCCAGGTCACAGGGCCCCAATGCCATGCACAGAAGCTTGGGCTCCAACACAAAGGGAGACCAGCTGCCACTGAGTCCACTGCACCTCATGGTGACCCCATGTGTGTCAGGGTAGAACTGCTCCACAGGGCTTTCAATGGTTGATTTCTCAGAATCAAACTGCCAGCTGCCTCTGGGTGGACACAGACCCACAACCTTCCAGTTATCAGCCAGGTGCGGTGGCCGTTTGCACCGGCAGGGACTTGGTCATGATGACAGGGGGAGGGTTTTTGCCAGGGAAGAACTCAGTCATCTAACTGAGCCACTGGCAAGCTCTGCCCTCCCTCTGCCTGGACACGTTGTTCTCCCTCCTCTCCATGCAGCCTCCAGTAACTGGCCATCTCTGTGGCTTCTCACAGCTGAACCCTGGAGTTTCCCAATAGGAGTAAGTGCTGACCCAAGGCCTTGAAATGTCTATGACCTTGGACCCGGGAATTTGTCCTCAGAAAAATACCCCAAACGGGATCAGAGAATTACAAAGCTGTGATCCACAACTGATCACAGTGGCTTGGCCACACTAGTGAGGTCCCTCAGCTACCAGAATACATTCAAGGAAACTTTAATGACAAATCATAAAATGTCTGACAACGAAAGGGCAAAAGGCCAAACTCTCTGCAGAGGAGCAGTTCAAGTGGCAGTGAATCTGGTGATAAATGACTGCCAGGCAAGGCTTTGGGGGTGTCCAGTCCTCATTGCCCCAGCACACACCACTTGGGCATCCCTCTGGGGCCAGGAGAGCCCTGTGTGCTCCAAATCTGTATCTCCCAGGGGCCAGCAGGGTCTCAGATGGTGTTTAGCAAACATGTGCTGAGAGGAGAAGAGATGATGATGGGCAGGAGGCAGGGGAAGGAGGAGGAAGAAGAAGGAAGAGAACATTTGAAAGGAGTAGGAGAGAGAAAGGGTGCAATAAAAGAGTGACAGAGAAGGAAGGAAAGATGAGAAAGCAGAAACAGGAAGAGGAAGGAGGGAGGGAGAGGGAGAAAGGGGTGCCCTGACATGTAACTCTCCTTTCTGTCCGAGACCCAACTGCACAGAGCGACAGCCAGATGAGTGCAGAGCATGCAGTGCAGAGATGGGGTACCGCCTCCTCGCCAGGGGCCGCTCTGCTGCTGGGCTGTCACCGTGTCTCTGCTCCAAGTCACAGGAGCAGCCCAGGAAAGGGAGGCTTCTTCCCCAAACCTACTATTATCCCTTCCAGCCCCACTGGGAGGAGAGGGCTGGTGCCAGCAGGACCACTTTGTTCTCTCCACAAACAAGAAGTAGGATGTTGAGCTCTGCTTACACAAATGAGCCTGTGAGAGACAATTTCTATCCTGCAAACAACATCATGGAATAAAACCTCATTACACACTACTGTTTTCCCTCCAAGATCTTCTTTACTACCAGGCATCAGATCTCTGCCTTGTTTGTTTAACTTTTTATTTTGGAAGGTTTCAAACACATGAAAAATGTGGAGTGAGTAGCATTTCAAACCTCCGTGTACTCGGACGTCTTCTTCCTTTAATGATTTAGCCTCTTGCCTGAAACCATGGGAAAAAATGGACAAAATACATGAAGTAACAATTTTCCAGACAATGGCATCAGATAATGGAGGACAATGGTCCCCAAGAGCAGGGAAAGAAATGAGGGGAGCCCTACTGCTTCCCCAGCTTAGTGTCTGCTGAAAAGTCCCAGTCCTCAGAGCAGGGAGTCGCAGCCCAGTGAGCACTGCTGTTCATATTCTTTAGGGGTCAAATGAACAGTGAAGGGACACTTGATTTCAGAAACATTCCTCAAGTGTGGGTGACAGAGAATGCTCTCATTCCAAGGCGAGCATGAGGCTGGGAGCAAGTGTCACTCAAGAGTGATATAAGAGGACACTTTTCATCCCACCCACAAAAGCCAGCACTGGTCCTATCACGGTCCAGGCTTTAGCCCCTGGGAAGATAAAAAGTATCAAGGGTTACTTAAACCCAAGTTTGAGGACATCATAAAATACAACCATGATGGTTCTCTATGCTGCTGTGTAGGAAGTTCTCCAACCCAAACAAAACGTCATTAATAGAAAGACAAGAAAAAGAGCCTTTGAGATGAGGACGCAGGTCTCCCCACATGGCAGCGAGTCAACAGAGCCAGGCTCAGGCAGCAGGGTCAAGACCTTGAATCTCCTGCCTCCTGTCGGTCCCTGAGTGAGGCATTAGCTATTCCTGGGGTGCACGGTGGGAAGCAGTCTATCCTCTCCACCACTAAGCTGTGGTCAGAGCTACAAAAAGTCCCTTGTGGCTGGGTTCTCCGAAGAAAAGAGGGTCAGGGTTCTCACCAAGCCAACACATCCAAAGCCAGCTGTTTACCAAGCATGGCCACCTGCAAGCAGCAGAGCCCCCAGCGCCGGGCACAGAGACGCCGGGGGACGAGCAGCAGAGAGCCCAGCGCCGGGCACAGAGATGCCGGGGGGAGGGGCTGCAGAGCCCCCAGCGCCGGGCACAGAGACGCCAGGGGGAGGGGCTGCAGAGAGCCCAGCGCCGGGCACAGAGACGCCAGGGGGAGGGCCTGCAGAGCCCAGCGCCGGGCACAGAGACGCCGGGGGGAGGGCCTGCAGAGCCCAGCGCCGGGCACAGAGACGCCGGGGGGAGGG
>NW_006922341.1:610480-615033 GCF_000298275.1 Orycteropus afer afer
CCTGCAGAGCCCAGCGCCGGGCACAGAGACGCCGGGGGGAGGGCCTGCAGAGCCCAGCGCCGGGCACAGAGACGCCGGGGGGAGGGCCTGCAGAGAGCCCAGCGCTGTCGCTACAGAAACTCCAGAGGGAGGGCGTCTGAGCCAGGGTTTGGAAAATGAGTTCACATTCAGCAAGCAGGAGGAGGACCTTTCGGCAAGATAAACAGTATGTTCCCAACATGGCCTGGAAGCCCAGGCACCATGCAGGCCTGACGCATGTGCTGTCCATGGTTCTGAAACGCCAGGGACACCCAGACCTCATCCAGTCCCATGGTTCCTGCTTTTCTCTCTGCTTGCTGACAAATGTACCATCTGCACATTCCCACAGAACTGTCCATGTGTCAGATTGTGGTGGCCTGACTGTTGTTACAGTGCTGGAAGCTACGCCACCGGGTTTCAAGCCCCAGCAAGGTCGCCCTTGGTGGACACACTTCAGCAGAGCTTCCAGCCTCAGACCAGGAAGAAAGGTCTAGCAGTCTACTCACTCAGCGCCGTCGAGTCGGACCCGACTCATAGCGACCCCTCCTTGGGTTTCTGAGGTGGTATCTCTACAGAAATAGATTGCCCCACCTGCCTTCCGAGGAGTGGCTGGTGGGTCCTATGGATGGATCTCAACAGAAAACAGTCCAATACAGTGCTGGAAGATGACCCTTAGGTTAGAAAGCACTAAAATACACAGTGACCACCCAGTGGGCTGGAGCATTCCAAGGACCGTGAAGATGGTGCAGGGCCAGCGATGTTTTGTTTGCTGCACATGCGCTCGCCATGGGTCAGAGCAGACTTGACGGTAACTAACAAGGTCCACAAGGTGTGGAGCTGGTTTCAAGAGCTCTCACCACTGATGCTGCCACCCCAGGAAGCTGGGGAGTAGGTGGAAGGCATGCAGTCCCCTACCCCCTTCCCTACAAGCTCCATCGATGCAGAGATCGGCAGCTGGGTGGGTGGGTGTCAGACTGGTCTCAAACGTGGGGTCCATGCATTGAGAAGGCAGCGCCACTGGGGATTCAGGTTCTGATGTACTGTCAGGTTTATGAGCAGGGATGGGAGGTCAGCACAGGGAGTAAGTGACCAGTCACCCCTGGCAAGAGGCAGGAACCCTAACTATCCAGAGGACAATCACAGAAACGAGCATTGAGAGGGTCAGCCTCATGTTGGCAGCCATGTGCCCGTCCACACATGGAATGCAGGTGACCTCACCCATTCCACCTGGAGGAAGAGCTGGGTGCACTGTGAAGGTGATTATTCCTTCAAAGTTCGTGTCTGTACCTCAAAGATCCAACTGGACAGGCAGTGAACACATTCATACATACACAGTGCACAACATGGTGCCACAACAAGTCAGTCCCCAAGGCCCCTGGGGCTGCTGACTAAACCTTCAGATCCCAGCCAGTTTCCAGGATCTCATCTAGGCTGTGGGACAAGAATTTATGCCATTAGCAAACCCTCCAGGAAATTCTGCTCTATGAAGACAGTGTCATCTCTTCACAGTCTCTTGTCCCCCTTGTTACACTCCAACATGGTGCTGTGCACACCACGCCCTGCAGCTGTAGGCCTGCCCAGGGTGCTTGCTCTGACCAGTGGAATAGCCGTGAGTGCCCACGTGGGCACAGGTAAGTGGTCTTGAGTGTCTTCCAGATTCTAGGGGTCTGAGGTCCTCACTGCAGCTGCAGTTGTCATGGAAACTGAAGAAACCTGAAGAAGCAGCATGTCTCCACTCTCCTCTGAGAATTCACCCCTTGCCATGACAGCCATGAGACTCAAGAACAGCAGAGCCATCAGTCCGGGCCCCAGAATGAGAAGAGGAGGGGCACACCTGGCCAAACAATTTGAAGACAACCTCACTGAGCCTCTGCCAACCAGACCTGTGAGCAGTAAGCAAATGCTTGTAGCCACAAAGCAGAAGGGCCATCAGTTATGCACCATCACTGAGTCAAAAGCAAACAGATGCATCAGTGACATTCTGTGTCCAGGGCCAGAGACGCTGTTGCAGATGTTTTCAAGCTCAGACACTCCATAACTCCCTGGCTGGCCTCCTGTGAATAAGGGCCTCCTCCCTCCCAGGTACCTTGGTGTTCTCCAACCAACACCTGCATCAGGGCTCGATCCAGCATAGCAGCATACTCCTGTTCATCTGCAGAAACCACCCATGTGCCTTCACTGTCCTTGGGAGAAAGCCTGTCACTGGAGACCCCTTGCCACATGAGAAGGAAAGAAGCCTGGGAAGTGCCATCTGGTAGAGGAAGAATATAATTTACCCACATCTCCCTCCATTCACATGGGTGAGGCAGGGTGGCATCTTCTTCCTCCATGAATCAAAAACACAGATGGTCCTCAAGGCTCCAGGTTTTCTCTGTCATTCCCATGACAACTGCAGCTGTAGGGAGGACCTCAGTTCTCTTGAACCTGGGAGACACTCAAGACCACTCACAATGCAGTGAGTTTTAAGTTTAAGTATTGGTTTGAAACCCAGGGGAGACAGACTTTGGTCTGTGTCTTAGGCTGGGTTCTCTAGAGAAGCAACACCAGTGAAGCTGATCAATAGAGAGAGAGAGAGAGAGAGAGAGAGATTTATCTCAAGGAGATGGCTCACACATTTGTAGAGGTTGGCAAGTCTCAAGTCTGTGGGTCAAACATCAAGCTGAAGGTATCCCCTAACTCACATAGCTGCAGGCGCTGATGAACCCACGATTGGCAGGAAGTACAGCAGGCTGTGAAGGCAATCATCGCAAGACCAGCAGGCAATACAGCAGGCCACTGGTGCAAGTCCAGGAGCCAGAGATGATGCTGAGCCAGCGGCAGGGCCATGATCTAGCCGAAGGCCAAAGAGCTTTCCCAGGATGTCCATACACATGGTGGAAGCAGGCCACCTTGTGAGGAAACTCCCTTTCAGCCGATTGGCCGCTGTGGTAGTTAAGGCTGTGTGTCAACTTGGCTGGGCTGTGGTTTAGAATGCATGGCAGGTGGATGCAGTTACTCCGTATGATGAAACTGGAACCAACCCCATGGTGGAATGAGCTGTGAGCTTCCAGTATATGCTTCCAGTATATAAGGAGATGCTTCGAGGAAGGTCTCTAGCTTTTGGCACATCTGAGTCCTGCACTTGGCTGAGTCTTCATCTCAGTGGACTGTCATGTTGCCTGCTGATCTTAGGCTTATTCCTGGAGTTGAACTAATGGCTTGCCATGCCATCTGCTAATCTTGGGACTGTGACATTTTACCTGTTGATCATGGGTTTGTCAGCCTCAGCAGCAAGCAGCTGCGTGAGTCTGAAAAAGCTTCCAGGTCCAATGGGCCTGGAACAGGAGGCAGAGCTAAGCCTGAGGTCAAGGGGCCTTTACCCAGCCCCTGGAGCTGGCATGTTGAACTCAGAGTGCTAGCCCCCTCAACTGTAGGAGAATAAGCTCCCGTTTGTTAAAGCCGTTCACCTGTAGTGTATCTGTTACAGCAGCACTAGAGAACCAAAGCAACTGCTCACAGCGCATCTCTTCATGGGAGGGACCCATCAATCAGGTCTCACCATGGGGCGACTACATCATAACTGGCAAAGCACTTAGAACTATGGCCAGCCAAGCTGACACACAGCCTTACCTATCACAGACTGCCTGGAGCAGGGGCACCATGCCTGCCACTGTGGTTCTTGCCACTATGCCTCATCTGCAAAAAGTCTGAAAGGAAATCTTTAAGAAAACCACGTTTGTTTAGCTCACACCAAGCTCCAGTTCTGTGTTACATGGGTTTTCAGTTCTTAAATCGCCTTAAGACGTAGGTTGGATTTGGGATTTCTGCAGATGAGGAAACAAAGAGATATGAAGTAGCTGCTCAAGGGGACAGCCGGGAGGTGGAGCCAGACTCTGAGCCTGTCTCATGTGGTATCCACACAGGGTCAAACTGCCACTGGTCTTCTTAGCTGTACCTGGTTAGTGTGTCTGCACCTCAGCTCCCTCCTCTGCAAAGTGGGAGAAGCAATGTAGCCCACATCTCCATGAGCTCACCACCATCTGCTATGATGGTGGTCAGAGGAGGAAGGCAGATTGAAGGCTCTGAAGGCTGCAGAGTGCTTTCCGGCAGTGAGGTGCTAAATGCAACACCCATCTGCCAGCAAGCAATGGCCAAGCCTTCTGGAATCAGGTGCTTCCACACAGTGGAGGTCAGATACCACATGAGAACCATCTACAGGCATGTCTCATTTTACTGTGTTCTGCATTTTGCAGATATTGGATTTTTTATGAATTGAAGACCTGAGGCAACCTTGCATGAAACAAAACCAGTGGCACCATTTTCCAACAGAACATGCTCATTTCATGTCCCTGGATCCCATTTTGGTAATCCTCACAATATTTCAACTATTTCATAATGCTAGTGCCTACTTTATGGAAGCTCTGGTATGGGGAGCTCTGGTAGCGTAGTGCCTAAGGCAGTTGACTGCTAACCAGAAGGCTGGTGGTTCAAACCCACTAGCCACTCCTCGGAAGGAAAATGGGGCAATCTACTTCCGTAGTGATACTGCCTCGGAA
>NW_006922341.1:616273-618256 GCF_000298275.1 Orycteropus afer afer
AGGCTGTTTACAGTAAAATGCGGGAGGGAGGAGGGAGACAGACTCAAAAGCAAACTGTGTAAAATACAACTGGAACTTAAAATTCAGAAAATCCTATTGTAAAAACTAAGAAAGTGTGTCCTGGAACTTTCACCAAGGGCATGGCTACACAATCTTTTACTAAAGAGATTAAGCCCATGTCTGATGGATCTAATCAACCACCTCAGCAAAAACCTGTCAGTTTAGACCAAAAGGGACAGACAGACACAGGACTAAATGAAGGGAAGCTGCCTGCCTCCTGGAATTCTACAGGCAGGGAATGGGTCAATAGAGTGACTTGGTTGCAGACATCTGTTGTCTCCCAAGAAAAGTAAGGCACCATCTGGGAACAGTTCAGAGACCAGAAGAACTGGCAGAAGCAGCATGGGGGTGGGGGTGGGCAGGGCCACCACCCTTATGTTTCAAAGGGTAGAGCAGCCAGCTCTTTGGGGTTCTGGAGGTTGAAGCTGCTGTGTCAGTGGGCTAAGAGAATGGGGCCACTATCCAAAGTTGAAAGGGTGCAACTGCCATGCTAGCTAATGGACTAGGAGAACAGGCATCCAGGTCAAGGAAGCAGAGTTGCCATCCCAGTGGGCCTGGAAGTTAGGGCTGACACCCAGGACCAAGAAGTCTCTACCCAGAGTCCCGAGAGCATGGCCAGTGCCTGGAGTCTGGAGGGCAGGGACATTGTCTAGATGGTCCTGGAAACCAAAGGATTATTTTCAATCCTTGAGACCTACTGAGATTTACCCTGCTAAGTTTGGACTTGCTTGCCATGATCCCTTCTTCCCCCCAGTTTCTCCGTTGGAATGGGGATGTCTACCCTGTGCCTGGGGATGTTCACCATTACACTTTGGAAGCACCTAACTTACATACATTCTATGTTTCACAGGTCCACAGACAGCGAACAGTTGCGCTTTGGGGTGGAATACATGCACAGCCTCTCCCAAACATGATTTAGATGATTAGAGCTCACGATGAATGGTGATGAGGTCATGGAGTGAATGGTTTTGCACATGGAAAGAACGTGCATTTTGGAGGCCAGAGGGTGGAAGGTGGTGGACTGAATTGTGCCCTCCCTAAGTTATGTGCTGAAGTCCTGTCACTTGTACCTAGGGGTGTGGTCCTGTTTGGAAATCAAAGTTGTTATTGTTTGTTGTTGTTGTCTGTTATATTAATGAAGCCATAGCATTGTAGGGATCCTATACCTAATCACTTCTGAGAAATAAAAACAGCAGAATAGACACAGAGACACATGGGGGAAGACAGTTTTCACACGTGAACTCGTATTAACTGACGATGTAATCTGCACACTGCTGCAGTGCTGAAGCTGGGCCACCAGCATGTCCAGTAGCAGCTGGGTCACCGTGGTGGGCAGGTCTCAGTGGCACTTTCAGACCACAACAGATGAGGAGGAAAGGCCTGGTGGTCTCCTTCTGAAAAATCAGTCATGAAAACCATATGGATCCCAACAGAGCACTGAGACTTTGCCTCACTTAATGTGGATGCGCCATTGGGAGGGTCTCATCTCTGGAGAAGGCCACAATGCTGGGTAAAATAGAGGGACAGTGACGGTGACGGAAACCCTCAGTGACACAACAGACATGACAACGGACTCACACACACCAAAGCTCCAGAAGATGGTGCAGCCCCAGGTGCCGTTCAGTTCTGTTACACACTTACGGTCACCAGGAGTCAGACCCGACTCGGTGACAACCAACAAGCACGACAAGGGGCGTTAACTCCGCCCAGCACAGGAGCAGTGAGTGCAAACCACCACTCCTGTTCACGGAGCTCTGCTTCACGCCAGAAGCTGCACCAGCGTCGTGTGCACATGGTCTCCCCTCGTCCTTGCCAGCCCTATCAGCAGAGGCCACGGATCCCTCCCCTGCTGAGGAGGAGACCAGGCTCAGGTCCAGGGCACTGTCAAGACTCACATGGCTCAGACGCCACGGAGCCAGGCCT
>NW_006922341.1:619616-621771 GCF_000298275.1 Orycteropus afer afer
GAGGCAGAGAGGGGCTGAGACCAGCCCCACAGCCTGCAGGGGCCCGGGGACGCAGCAGAAGTTTCCCTTTCCCTGAGCCTCCCCACACCCCGAATCTGGGTCCTGCTTCACACACACACATAATACACAAACACACCTCCACACACAGAGCATACACATATGCACACAGACATGCACATACACACTCACATGACACCACATATACATTAATACAGACGTACATACATACCCACCACACACACATACACACAGAAGCACAGTAATAAACACGTCTACATGTTTATACACATACACACATTTACACAATCATACACTCACCATACATACACACCCTACATACCACACATACACACATACATGCCCACCACACACAGATACACAAACACAAACATATACATACACACATACCCACACTCACACGTGTACAATGCACATATGCTCACATAACACACATGCATACACACATATGCATATACACACATAACCATATTCACACACATACATACACACCCACACTCACACAACAGTCATGCACATGCACACTTACATATGTACATATGTGCACTACACATACACTCACACATACATACACACAAGCGCCTTTACACACTCTGCCAAAGCATCTTTGGCGACCCCGCCTTCACTGTGGCTGTGCAGAAGCCACCCTGGGGACACAGATTGGGTGGGCCTTCCTTCTGTTTTTAGTCCTTTATCTCTGGGCCCTCCACCCAGACCCCTGTCTTCCTCCCCTCCCACCAGAATGGGGTCCCTACTGGGACCTCCTCCAGCCCTACACGGCCATCCCACCACACTGGATTGAGATTGCAGGTTTCATTCTGGGTCTGATGCGTGTTGTTATGAACTCATCCGAGGAGCAGGATTAAACAGACTCAGGGTGCTGCCCAATCCTGTCCTCTGCTGGTGTTTAAGGGAAGGGTTCTGGCACACATAGCAGCAAAAGCCTCAGGAGTCAGAGGGTCCCGGAGAGAAGCCAGGGCCTGGGACACCTCCCTGGACACCTCCCTTCTCTGTTCAGTGGCCATGGGCCCACTGCCTTTGCTGGGAAGTCAGGCTCTGCCAGCTCCCACACTAACTAGTGGTGACTAATTAATTCTCCCATGTGGGGCTGGCCACCTGCTTCACCCAAGGGGTGGGGGTCCCTGGGTGTGACCAGCGTGATCCTGCCACAGACAGCAGAGGACAGATCCTCCAGGAGCAGGCGTGGCTCCTGAGCACCATAGCCCCACAGGTCGTGGCAGGGCGACCGCAGGGCAAGCGGGCAGCACTCCTGCCAGCCACTTTGTCAGATTAGCCCTGGGATCATCAATGGGGAAATCAGGTACTGAGAAATGGGAAGACCTGCCATGCTCACGGGATGACAAAGGGACAGCCTGGGTCTGGCCCAGAGTTCCATCAGTCCTCAGGGTCCCCACCAAGGCTGCCCCCCTGGGGTGGCCACACTGCTGCTGCTTCTGTCAACTGGCTGTGCACTGGCCACTCACACGACGTCCAGAGGGCTGGACAGGTGCTCCTCACCCTCAGGGCCCGCACACCTGGGGGAGTTCAGCCAAGGCCTGCTGACAGGAGGGGCGGCCCAGGCATCTCCTGCAGACAAGGTCCGGAGGCAGGGCTGCCCCACCCCGCCCTCGCCAGCGCCCAGACCCTCCATCTCTGCCCCTCACAGGGCTGCGGGGGCCCTCAGGAAAGCCGCGTCTGAGACATCCAGGCCAAGGGGACCGGGCAGTGGACAGCGTCGGCCCCCGCCCCGCCAGCGCTCTGCACGGCCCGGCCGCCTCTGCGCTCCGATCCCGGACACTGAGGAGCAGGGAATCCCGTCACTGCAGACCACCGCACAGCACGCGAGTCCACCTGCCAGCGACCCCTGGCTGGCCCCCTCCGCGCCCAACGCTGGGGTCCCGTCCCTCACCTCAAGGCAGGGGACGGGGAGGAGGCCGAGCGGCCCACCCGCGCCCTCAGCGCCACAGCCCCAGGCACAGAGCTCCCAGCCCCGCTTCCTTTGTTGCGGGCCACACCCAGGGCCTCGCGGCGCGGTTGCCCAGCCCCCACCGCTCTCCGGCCGCGCGCGCACTGGCCCCAGCGGCCGCCGGGGCCCGGGCGGGTCAGCATGCGCTGCGGTGGGGCGCGGGAGAGCGGC
>NW_006922341.1:622382-626320 GCF_000298275.1 Orycteropus afer afer
CAGCGCCGCCCGGCTCCGGAGAGGAGGGGGGCGGGGAGCGAGGGGGAGGGGGCTGCAGGCAGAGAGCTCCTCCCGGCGGCGCGAAGCCCGCCCGCCGCGGCCCTCTCGGCTCGAACCAGGAAGCGCTTCCCAGCAGATACCCCACTCCGCCCCTCGGCCTCTGCCCGCCCAGGCAACCGGGCCCCGCCCCGTGCGCGCCCCGGCCTGGGCTCCCGGCCGGCTCCCGCCGTTGGAAGGCTGGGTTTCCAGGGTGCTTGGAGAAGCAAGAGATGGCCCTTGGATGCTCAGGCCGACCCAGAGCCCGCGCCACAGGTGTGCGGCACCGCACGTGGGCGCCCTCTCCCAACGTGCCGCCTGGGGAGACAGTGCGTCCCCGCGGGACCTCCCGAGCTGTTAGGAGCGACCCTAAAGGCCCGTGGGCCCGGGTCCACCCCCTAGCCACTGCCGGAAGAGACCCAGCCCATCCCATCCTCAAGCCTTTCTTCACAAAGGTTCCTTCCCCCCAGGGCCCGTCCAAAAAGCCTCCCACTGGCCCCTTCCCCGCGCACCCCATCACTGAGGCCGCCCTCCCTTCCGTGCCAGGCAGGGGGACCGCGGTGACCAAGAGCACAAACCCCAATTAGTGGCTGACCTCTCCATTCCCTGCAGTGGCACTGGATTCACTGGTCACCGGGAGACCTGCTGACCTGATAGTGAGTGCCCAAGGGCCAGGTCATTCGCAGTAAGACACCCCCCCCAAAAACCCCGAACCAGGATCAGAACCACCCAGCAAGCCGCGGCTGCCCAGTGCAGCAGGGACACCAGCCCGGGCCCTCCATCCAGCTGTTGGCGGCGGGGAGAGGTGGGCAGGAGGCCAGGGCAGAGCTTGATGAACCTCATACCAAAATCAAAAAATCCAAACCCACTGCCGTGGAGTCGCATCCGACTCATGGCAACGCCTCCTTAGGTTTCAGAGGCGGCATCACTACGGAAGTAGGTTGCCCAACCTTCCTTCCCAAGAGTGGCTGGTGGGTGGAACCGCCAGCCTTCTGGTTAGCAGTCAAATGCCACTCCACCACCAGAGCTCCTAGGAGGGGAGAGGGAGAGAAGGGAAGGTCCTCAGTATAGCCCCCACAGAGCAGGGCAGGTGCAACCTGCCCTGCCCCTCACTCTCTGCAAAGTGGAGCCTGAAGCTGAGAGTAGACGCTCTGCTCTACTGTCAAGATGCCACCCCGAGGGAGGGCCAGGCAAAGCCTTCATTCACCTGGAGCCCTTTTGTCCACCCCCATCAAGGCCAGTCCCACGCAGGACAGACCAGAGGTGCCTGGGCCTAGAAATGGGGGTGGGGCTGCGGCTTCACGGAGATCAAGCAGCCGCGGTCCCGTGTTCTCCGGTTTACAGATGGGTGGGAAGGACCTCGGAGGAGGTAAGACGCGCACTCGGACGCAGCGTGTGGCCCCCGGCAGAGCCAGGCAGCACGCGGCTCGCACCACCTGTCAAGCGCGCCTGCACCGCAGCCGCTGTCTCCTTCAGAGAGTCCTCCAGCCAGGCTCTGGCCTGGGCTCTGCCGCTCGCTGAAGAGCGGAAATCGCGGGTAGGGACCGCCTCCTCCCAGGACATCTACGCCCCCTTCCTCAGCGTTCTCCGATTCCCCGCACCAGGGCCTCCCCTGGGGTCAGTCTGGGGATCCCGGCCCGAAGCCCCAGGTTTGGGGACAGATGTGCGAGAGTGGGGGAGGGGCTCTGGCCCGCGACTGGGCAAACAAGCCGCTGCTCCCAAGCGCATTTCCAGGCTACAAAAGCGCCGCAGCCGCTCAGCCCTGGGCCCGGGAAAACGCTGCGCAGGCGCCGCAGAAACCCCGCCTCCCTCCCCAGGGCAGAGCCAGTGGGCGGGGGAAGGGCCCCTGCGCTGCAGCAAAGCTGGGGCCGCGAGGCCCGCCCCGAACCCGAGCCGCTGGAACCCGAGCAGCGCGGCCGCTCGGTCCGCGAAGGCAACACGCTTCGCCCTGGAGCTCGGGAGTCCCTCGGCTCCGCAGTCCCGAACCTCGAAAGCTTCCAGAGCTCCCGGCGCGCCCGAGGCGCCGCCTTTTGTCCGGTTCCCTGCAGCCGCGAAGAAGGGGGAGGGGGCTGCCTGGCCGCGAGGAAGGAGGAGGGACGAGGAACGACCCGAGCCCGGGAGCGACTGCGGGGCAGCCCAGGCCGAGCCCGGGGCAGCGCTGTCTAGGGGCCGCGCATCCTGCACGAAGTGCTCTTGCGGACCTGACACTCCAGGCCGCTTTGAGAGAGCTTGGGGAAGGCCGCCGCCCCCGTTTCACACAGGCAGATGCTGAGGCTGCGGAGGGCGACGCGCCCAGGCTGGAAACCCGGGTTCTCTGACGCTAGCCCAGCATCGCAGCCCACGGCCCTGAAGCCTCCTGCTGGGGCTCCGGGGCCAGGAGCCCAAGCGAGGTCGGGCCGCCAGGGCACCGGGAGATAGAGAAAGCAGGGGGCGCTCTCCCCATTTCCCTCAGCACGGCCCCCTCGTCACACACACTACCGCGGGTAGACCTCTCCACGAGCCACATTCAGCACCGCGGAGAGCTCCCGAGCTGCAGCGGGAGAACGCGCCGCGGTAGAGCGGCAGGCGGTCGGGGGCTGGAGGAGACCCACTACTGCGCCCGCAACCGCGGGCCGGCCCAGACCCCCTCTTGCAGGAAGTCCTCCCAGATTCCCGTCTAGATCCAGCTCTGCCTCCTCCGGGCTCACTTTACGCCTCTTTTAGCATGTAACCCACTGTCAGGCACTCATAGCGACCCCCAGTGGGTTTCCAAGGCTGTACATCTCTACGGAAGCAGCTGGTGGGTTTGAACCGCCGACCCTCTGGTTAGCAGCCCAATGCCGTAGGCACCGCGCCACCAGAGCGCCTTAGCACATACGGGAGATAATAAAAATGATAATAATAAAACTAAACCACAGGCATTTACTGAACATTACCTACAGGCATTGACTGAGCTAGTTCTCACAGAGAACTGTTGCCCACTCTAGCCTGGGAACTTCTGGAGGGCAGGCCAAGGTGCTGACCGGACACCAGTGCCCACTGGGGCTTCGTACCGTGCAGCACTCAGGTACGGCCACTCGGCGGCCCTCGCCTAGGACGCTCCATCTTTCCTTTGCCAGGCCCCAGGCCCTGACTGTCACCCACTTGGAGACCCTCTCGAAGCTACTCCCACATCCACCCATCTTCTCCCTTGATCCGAGGTCTCCTAGCTCAAGGGACAGACTCAGAGGACTAAGCTTTGGCGTTCGCTTCCCCTGACGCTCTCTCACTTTCAGGGGGGAAGAAAAACAACAACAACGAGAAAACAAACAAAAAAACACCTGCAAGACTACAAAGCGCAGTTCAAACCCCAGCTCTGCTTCCAAGGCCCGTGCGAAGTCAGCACGCGGCGCCCTGCTGTCACTGCGGGACAGGAGTGTTCGGTCCCAGCTGTCCGAGCGTCTAAATCTCTTATCAAAGGCTTCCCCCGGAAAGCGAGGGCAGCGTTCAGCAAGGTCCCTTAGGCTGTGCAGCCGCAGGCGACCGCTTACCCTCTCTGAGCGCCTGGTACACAGCAGACACTTAGTAATGGTTCATGGGTGACGAATGGACGAATGCGGAACGAACCTCCTCTTCCTTTCAGAAGCAGAGCCTGGAGGCCCCGGAGTAAATGCCCTTCCCATTCTGAGGGTCCATGCGGCGGCTTTAGTCAACTTACTGCCCCTCTTAGAACCTCGCTTTCCCTTTCTGCAAGAGGGACGGGAACTGGGCCTCCAGAGTCCCTTTAGGGACTCGTGCACCATGCTGGCCATTCCTGGCGACGCGCACACCCCTCTGGGGACCTCCGTAAAATGGAGTGGGGGAGGGGCGGGCCCGCAGCCGCCCCTAGCCAAGTGGCGACCCCGGCCTTCGGGCGGCCACTGCGCGCTGGCGCCCCAAGCCCA
>NW_006922341.1:627167-636637 GCF_000298275.1 Orycteropus afer afer
AGGCGCCTGAACACGCCGGCACACCCGCCGGAGGCAATTACGCACGCTTCCTTCGCAGGCTCACTCACTGCACACACATGCACATGCACGCTGGTACACACCCCAGATACCGTCACGGAGCCCGCGCACACACGGCGTCACTTCCAGACTACACGCCGTTCGGTTATTCACCAGCACTGGGCGCCTGCGAGTGTCCTGCCCTATCGTAGACACAAGGATATAAGGCCTTGAACACACACAGTCCTGGCCCTCCCGGAGTGACACTGGCATGGGGAGGGGCAATAAACAGAGTATCGTGTAACCCACAGCGCCAAAGCAGGCAGGATGGTGCAGCGGGAGACCCCTCGCAGGACAGCATTCACACAGACATAAAATACAAACGCACTCTTCACGCAAACGGGTGGCTTACGTGTGTACACGAAGCTTGCTCCAGCCACCACACAACAGAGCTTTGCACACGCTCCTAAAAAGGCAAACTTAGGAGGTGACTGCACACACGTGCATTCATGAACCTCTGGAGAGGGACACATAATACCCACATGTGAACAGAAACACCCAGAGAAGGCACCGGAAGAGGCACACCCACATACACACACCCAGAGAAGGCACCGGAAGAGGCACACCCACATACACACATGCACAGCCACATACTCACATACACACCACGCACACATTTATACACACACACACATGCACAGATATGCACACACACGCAACTCACACACGTACACATACACACGTGCACTCACATACACACATACACATAACTCTCACACATATACACATGCACACACACAAACACATGCATACACTCATACACACATACATACACATAACACATATACACACATACACATACCAGAAACGCAGTGAGCCAGAGCTTAAATAAAACGCCCAGATAAGTGAACAAAGACACACACACACATACATACACATAACCCACATACACACACATACAATCTTACACATGTATGCACGTATGTGCACACACACATGTACACAAACAACATATACAAATACCACACCCATGTACACACACATACACATATGCACACACACATGCACACACATGTGCACACATAACACATATACACATACATACACATAGGAGAGGAGCTCTGGTGTTGTAGTGCCTAAGGCACTTGACTGCTAACCAGAAGGCTGGCGGTTCAAACCCACCAGCCAATCCTGGGAAGGAAGGTTGGGCAATCTACTTCTGTAGTGATACCGCCTCGGAAACCCAAGGAGGGTTCACTATGAGTAGGGTCTGAGTTGACAACAGTGAATTTGGTTTTGGTTTTACTCACATACACACATACACTCACACACATTCATACATGCACACATACACATATGCATGCACATACACCACATAACACATGACACACACACACCTACACATGTATCATATACACATGTGCACACATAACACACATACACATACATATACTCACACATACACGCACACACACATACATGCACACACCACATAAACACACAACACACACATACATATACACTCATACATATGCATGCACACACATAACACATATACACATACATATACACTCACACACATAAACTCACATACACAATAGACAAACTCACATATACTGATATATGTGCACACACAACACATATACAAATACACATGCTCTCACACATACATACGCACACACATATATACACAAGCATATAATACAAATAACACACATGCATGTATTCACATACACACATACTCTAACACACATACACTCACATGCACACATGCATTTGCATGTACTCACACATGCATACACATACACACCAGAAAAACAAGGTGAGTCAGAGCTTAAATACAAATATTAGAAGAAATGCAAATGAAGAGACACACACACTCACATACACGCACACACACACATACACACTCACATGCACACACAAACACACATACACACATCTACACAGCCACATGCACACATATACATACTCCCACACACACATATACACACTCACATACACACATATAGACTACACTCACACATATACACCTGCAAACACACAACACAGATGCATGCACACACATACACATACACTCATGTACACTCACACACTCCCATACACAGATATGCACAGATACATTCGGACATACACACACACACATGAGCACAGTACACACATACTTACACACGTATACACTCACATGCACACATATACACACATACACACACAAGACACATAACATACACACAGCACACACATACATACACATACACACAACTCAGATACACACATAGACACACATACATACACTTACATATGCAGACATGCAAACAAACCCATACACACACACTTACACATTATACACTCACATACATGCAGGCACAATATACACACATGCATACACACATACACTCACATATGCACATACACTCATAACATACAACACACATACATGTGCATAGGCACTCACATACACACATACACACATCAACTCACACATATACGTACACTCAAATACATATACATACACATGCACACACATTCACTCACATATACATATACACATAATATACACAGAATACACACATACACTCACACATCCACAGACATACACACATACACTCACACACACACTCATATGCACATACACTCATGCACATACACATGCACAAACATACACTCAGATACACACACAACACACATGCACTCACACATGCACACAAGCATACCTATGTGAGCACACATATATCCACACACATACACATGCATACACACACATACATACACACACTCACACTGCAGTTGCCCGGACAAAGGCTCCCTATTCTAGGGGCGCCTCTAGGACCTCAGTAAGCCCACCAGGACCTTGGACCCGGAGGTAGACATGGGGACTTGGGGCAGCTCTGCTGAGGCTCCCCTCTGTCTTGTCCAGGGCTAAGTGCCATTGACCTCCCCTATATCCCATAGTTCTGGTGGCATAGTGCCTAAGGCACTTAACTGCTAACCAGAAGGCTGACGGTTCAACCCACTAGCCTCTCCTTGGAAGGAAGGTTGGGCAATCTACTTTGGTAGTGATCCTGTCTGAGAAACCCAAGGAGTGGTTACTGTGAGTTGTACCCCACTTGACAGAGCTGAGGGTTTTTTTGTTTGTTATCAGACAAAATCCGAATCCCCAGGGCTCTGGTGGTTCCAGCCAGCTCTGTCTCCTCGGCGAAGAATGCAGAGCACAGGGTCTGGGCTGCTGGGGGACTGCCTTCTTGAGCACCTGCAGCTCCGGTGGACTCCAACCCCACCCACCCACCCTGTGCAAGGAGCTGTCCTTTCAGCACCAGCCCAGTTGGCCTGAGCACAGCCTGGCAGGTTGGGAGCCCCAGTCAGACAGATCAGGTTCACATTCCCATTCTTGTAAGGACACCAGGTCCATGGTCATCTAACATCTCCTCACATGAGCTGTCTTTCCACCCGGGAGGTTCTGTTCCCTGCCAGCCTGCCTGGGGCTTGCAGCCTGGCAGCCAGGCCTAGGTCTTGGGATGTAGAGATGAATTCTCATCAAGTCCTGTCTTCAAGGAGAGCATATTCCAGTAGGGGGAGAGTGCATACAGCAGGCTGTTGGCTTTGAAGGCTGACGAACCCAAGATCCGCAGGTCAGATGGTAGATGGTTGCTTCACAGGCTGTGAAGGCAACAATCCCAAGCTCAGCAGGCAGTATGGCAGGGCACTTGTTCAAGTCCAGGAACTGGAGATGGTGCTGAGCCAGGTGCAGGATCCAGATCCAGCAGAAAGCCAGAGAGCTTTGCCATGTGCGACGGAAGCAGGCCACTCTCCGAGGGAGCTCCCTCTCAGCTGACGGACTGCTCGTAGCAGATCTCATCACGGAGGTGAGTACATTATATGCAGTGTCATCATGGGGGATGACTGCATCATAACTGCCAACCACTGAGTATCATGACCCAGCCTGGTTGACACACAGCTATGACTATCCCAGTGAGGAACACAAGTAAGAACAGAGTCACAGTTACCATGACAGGAATCTACGGGCTGGGAGACACAGACAGGGAGACGGCCAGGACAAAGTGGGTGGGAGGAGTGGACCAAGGTGGGTATGGGAGAACAGTCCAGCCAAAGGTGGCTGAGAGGTGGAGCACAGGCTGTGTGTGAGCACCTGGGGAAGCTGCAAGAAATCCATATGGAGTGGGGTGAGGGGAGAGATAGCAAAGAAAGAAGGCTGAGAAGGAAGGACCCCAGCAGACAGCCCCCAGGAGGGAAAAGCCACTGCACCTCCTGGTCACGGGCTGTGAATCTATGCTTCAGTCCCAAAGGGGAACTTTAGAGGGTTTTGGATAAGTTGGTTTTCCCACTCCCAAACAATCTAGGAGAGCCAGGAGGTTTCTGACCCTCAAAAGTTGGCCCCAACTTTTTTATATGCTCCCAACAAAGTCCAACTTGGGGGCTTATGAAAGAAAATACAAAATCCTGAAGTAGTGGGTACTGCTCTTGGACATGAAGGAATCAGCCCAATGACGTGCTATGACAAAGGTTATTATTACACGTGGGTTCGCTTCATCCTCCCCCTACATATGCACACACACTTCAGTACACAAAGTCCCTTGTTTTAGTCCTAGAGAAATCGTGGCAGGTTCTGAAGCCTCCCACCCCCACAAGATGGCAGAAGGAGCAGAGAGGCCTGGGGGAGGAGACTCACTGAGGGAGATGGGCCACTCCTGGCTGCTCAGTCCTGGAAACGGGTCAGTCTTCAGCCCAGCATGGGAGAGGCATGTGTTGTCACTCACTCATCACCCGGACCCAGTGGGTTCACAGCACGTGCTCAAAGCCTGTTAGGGTCTTACTGCCACACACTGGCTGGGTGACCTTGGGGACATTCCTGAGGAAACTTGAAAGCCTGAATCTCCTCACCTGCCTGGGAGGATGATGGTAACAGGCCTCCTAGGCCAGTGTTGCCAACGGTCTTGAATCCCTCTCAACATCTTGAGGAGCTGGCCTCTCAGGTTTAGTTTAAATGCATCTGGTGATGGAGCTTGTACTGCTGTTCAAGACAACGCTTTGAATTGTGAGGCAGGCTCAGCTGTGGCCATGACTAGGAGGGAGAGATGCAAGGAAGATGGAGGAAAGGGCTGTCTTCTACAGAAGCAACAAAGGACAAGAGCAGCCCCCACTGCAGAGCTTACCACATGCCAAGAGGCTTTGTGAGCACTTCACATATAGTAGCTCACCACTTAGGTGGGAACCTAAGGGGAGTGTCGATGTAGCCCACACGACAGAAGAAACTCGGGCTCAGAGAGAGCAGCAGCTTGTCTGTGGTCACAGCAGGTAAGCAGAGCAGCCATTCCCTTCCCTTCCCCAGGAAGCTTGGCTGAGGAGGCCCCAGGGGGTATGGGGAGAGAAGATGGATCACCTGCTGTGGTGAGAGGGGCCAGATTGTGCGTTAGAATCCTGTCCATTGTGCAACCGTGGGCAACGAGTCATCCAGCATTGGTCCTACACACCCTCTGGGGCCCTGCTGAGTGTTGTAGACTTTGCATGGCTTCTTGTCACTTCTCTTCCCCTAGAGCGGGGTCCTGACATCTGTGAGTACTTTCACACATGGTCCATTACTCACATTTCTTTTGCTCCACACGCATCAGGCTCTCTCTGTGGTCCCGTGTCCAACAAAGTCTTCTCCGCTTCTGGCTGAGGTACAAGATGTTAAACTTGTTGCTCAGAGTTACCCCAGGAAGTGACTGAGCTGGGATTTCAATGCCAGTTTATTTGCCTCCTGTGCACTGCACCCTCACCTCAAGGCCAGTACTCAAGTGTGGCCAAGAGAGAGGAAGGCAGGAAAGAAAGGCAGGGCTGCAGGTTAGGACTGGCACATGTCTTCTGGTGGGGCTCATCAGAGGAACCTGAGCCAACCACACTCCCTCCAGGTGATGTGGGACTTCCATCTGTCCCAGATGTTCCCAGCCCTGAGGCCCAAGTTCTCAAGAGAATTAAACTGCAGCATTTGCTGAAGGACAAGCTCAAGGCCATCCTTTCAGACCTCGAAGGCTTTGGGGTGATTGGCAGTAAGCAGAGGGGATGATCAGAGGCAGCAGGGGGTTAAGAAAAGCCAACTCACGCCACACAATGTATTGTCCACTGGGCCTCATTTCAGGCAAATAAAAAAAGAGTTTTAAAAAATGTAATTGGGAAAAGAAGTTTTCCGAAAATGAGGAAAAAGAAACCGTAGCTTCTTGCCAGGCATGTAATATTTCTAATCTGTGATGCAGGTAATGGATTATGGTACCTCTCTTAGATACAAGAAATGTGGTTCAGAGAAATTAAGTGAGCTGCCGAAAGCCACATGGCCAGCTAGTGCTAGACACGTGGTTCAAGTGCAGGCCCGTCAGGTTCTAAAAGGTGTGCTTTAATGTCTGCCTTCAAATCAATTCCTAGGAGAATGTGGTTGGCAGAATAACAGGCCCCAAAGGTGTCCACATGCCAATTCCTGGGCCTGTGAATGTGTCACCTCACGTGGCACACGGGCCTGTGCAGATGTGACTAAATGAAGGATCATGCCATGAAAGAGACTGCCCGGGATGGGGTGGTGGGTCCCATTTAATCACAAGCTCCTTCTAAGTGAACAGGGAAGGCTTGTTATTGTTGTTGTTGTTATGTGCCATCAAGTCAAACCCGACTCATATAGCGACCCCTCCTTGGGTCTCTGAGGAAGCATCACTATGGAAGTAGGATTGCCCAACCTTCCTTCCGAGGAGTGGCTGGTGGGTTTGAACTGCCAGCCGTCTGGTTAGCAGGCAAGTGTTTTAGCCACTATGCTACCAGAGCTCCCGAACAGGGAAGGCAGGAGGGTTCATTTAGAGTTTGGGTGTGAAACAGAAACAGGTCAGCGCCAGAGACTGGGAGATGCAGGCTGCTCTAGAAGCTGCAAAAGGCCGGGATGCTGATTCTCCCCAGAGCGCCCTGCCACTCCTTTGTCTTAACCCAAGACATGTATGCTGACATCTGGCCAGAATGGTGGCAGAGTAGATGTTGCTTTAAATCATTGGGTTTGTGGTAACATCAAATAGGAACATCACACAGCACAGCATGGCTCAGAAACAGAACTGCTTCATTATTTGACAATATGGACTTGACTTGCAAAATCATTTATTCCCACCCAAAGTCAAGAGTCCCAGATTCACTGCCTCCTAGACCTGTGTCAGGGTCTCCAGCACTTTGGATTGAACTGTCAATAAGCTAAACATTTAAAGGGGGGGAGGGGTCTTTGAAAAGGCACACGTTTTAATGTACAACTTGCATATCTTATACATTTAACTAACATGGAAAAACACATCTTGGTAACACAATGGAACACCAGCCTACTGTGCACAAGGTCGTAGCACTCACAGGCAATATTGGGAGCCTGGGGGGGCACTGAGGCCAGCTCTGGATGGGTGGGGGTCTGATAAGCCCTGAGGACTTGCCCCTCAGTGCATCTCACTGAAGGCAGCACTGGGGGACACCCCACTTCTCAGAGACCCCGAGAGAGGGCCCTGCCAGGAGTGTACAGAAAGAAGGCAGGCTGTGCATCGCTGGACCTTCCCATGAACAGGGAATCAGGCCAGGGGAAGAACTGGGACTGCCAATGTCTGACCTTTGAGTTTGTTAATGGGGGCACCAGAAACCCCCAAACCCATTGTCATTGAATGATTCTGACTCTAGCACCAGAAACCCCCCCAAACCCACAGCCACCGGCTGGTTCTGACCAGGCACCAGAAACCCCCCAAACCCTTTGCCATCGATGATTCTGACTCCAGGGCACCAGAAATCCCCCAAACTGTAGCCATCAACTGATTCCAACTCCTGGCACCAGAAACCCCCCAAACCCATTGCCATCGATTGATTCTGACTCCCGGCACCAGAAACCCCTCAAACCCGTTGCTGTGGACTGATTCCGACCCTGGCAGTCCTGTGTGTGTCTGAGTAGAACTGGGCTACGCTGGGCTACATTGGGTTTTCAGCGGCTGATTTTCAAAAGCAGATCACTGGGACTTTCTTTCATGGCACCACTGGATGGGTTTGAAACACCAACCTTTTAGATAGCAGTGGAGCAGGTTAGCCATTTCACCACCCAGGGGCCTTGAAGGGGACGCAGAGTCCTTCTGGGTCCTTGTTATTGCTGGGTGAAGAGTTATTGTGCATTTGTGGGTGAAGTGCACAATTTCCAAACTAACTGATGTGTATGCATCACACCTTCTCCCATGGGGTCCAGTCACATTTGCACAGCCCAGGATTCAACCTGGAGGGAGTGGGAATACTGGGAGGTCCTGCCAAAATGGTCTTGCAAGCCCTGTCCATCACTTGCCAGTGACAGCCATGCCCCTTCCCTGGTTGTGAGGGCATGGACCATGGGAGGGCCAGCTCAGCCACACAGCCCAGGCTGGTGGTCCACTACCCAGCCCAGGCTGGTGGTTCATGCCTGTCATTTCCCACCTCCCTGTGAAACACATCTGTGTGGAGCCCATTTCAGAGGTGAGGGATGGTCCCCAAGACCCACAGAGCAGCAACATGTGCTGCGTACTTTGAAAATCATACATGACCCTACCAATTTTCACAGCCTCCCTGCCAGGTAGTGCTGCCACTGTGTTTCTGGAGAACACCATGGTTGACAGCATGCACACCTGGTTGGTGGCAGAGCTATGGCTCCAACCCAGTGCCCTGTCCCCGTGATTCTCTGTCAGAGGCAGGTCTTGTCCTGGTCCCACTGGAAAGTCAAAGGTATTCACAGTTTTGACATCACTGTGTGAAGATTCATTCTCCCATCGCTCTCCCTGTAATTTTTACAGCTGTGTCAATTACTTCACTTACAGAGGAAAAGATTGATACACCATTGACACCAAGGTCTTAATAATTCTTCACACTTTGGCACTTGTCTTTCTCTTCTCTTGCTCTCCATTGAAGATAGCAGCTCACCTTTGGCACAGCCTGATGGTGTTTTTCAAAGACAAGAATAAAATGATACAATGTTGGAGCAAACCTTATTCCCATCGCATCAGCTCTTTCACGGGCTCTCCATAATCCCATGTGCTATATTAACACCGAGTGTGTGGGGGTCAGCCTGGATGTGACTTTAGTGGCTGAAGCCAGAGAAGGCTTTACCAAACCAAACTCACCACCGTGGAGTTGATTCAGACTCACAGCACCCCTAGAAGACAGAGTAGGATTGTCTGCCCCATAGAGTCTCCAAGGCTGTAATCTTTACAGAAGCAAAGGCCAAACCAAACCCACTACTGTTGAGTCAGTTCTAACTCATGGCTCCCCTAGAGGACAGAGTGTAACTGCCCTATGGGTCTCCAAGGCTGTCAATCTTCACAGAAGCAGACTGCCTGTGGTGGTTATGATTGTGTGTCAACTTGGCTGGGCCTGGTTGAGTGGCTGGGCAGCTGGTGGTAGTTATTCCCCATAATGAGAATGGCAATCAACTCCATGGTGGGATCTACCACAAGCAGCTG
>NW_006922341.1:637413-642351 GCF_000298275.1 Orycteropus afer afer
CTGAGGATCTGTCTGTGCACAGCCAGCATGTGTGTGTGTCACAGTGGATGGAGTATCTGAATAGATATCAGACATTGTTAGGGGGGAAGCCACTATGCACGAGACAGGTAGTGAGCTCACCGAGCCACGTATTTGTATTACTTGTGTTTTCGTGTAATTGTGCTGTGATCGCCCAGCCAGAGCTCAGTCTCTGGGTTTGACCACAAAGAGCAGAAAGGGACACCATGTCTTGCATTTCATTTTTGTAAGGGTCATTAGCTGCTTCAGAGGCCTTCTAAAGGTAAAGTTACAGAGCAGACTCATGGTCAGAAGGCTCTGAACGTGAGCCATCTCCTCCAGTCAACTCGGCACACATCTCCTTGCTAGCGAGGAATAAGAGTTAACAGGAGTCTAAGAGGGAGGGAGCCCATGCAGGCACCTTGGAATTTAATTAGCACAGTGCATCAGAGGGCTGGAAAGGCTCTGGAGAGGAGTCTCATGTCAACCCCTGGGGAGCTTTGTTCAAAGATCCCTGCCCAGGCTCCATGCCTAGACAAGCTGATATAAGTGGCCTGGGCGGAGCTGGGGTATGGGTTTACTTTAAAGCTCTGCAGGTGGGTCTAAGCTGCAGTTGGAATCTGTGCCTCCTAGATGGCCTGGGGGGACACAGCAGAGCCCTGTCGTCTCCTGGGCTCCCCACCCGGCCCTTTCCTCTGCCTGCCACTGCCTCAGTACAAAGTATGTCAGAAGCGTCTCGCACCCTATTCTCAGATGTCAACTGAGTTTTCAAACAGTTCCGTGTGTCACCCATCCCACACTGCCACCTCAAATCCAGCCGCGCTGTGAAGCTCACCATCTGCAGGTGGAAAAGCCTCCAGGAGTCTAATGTTTTCTCAGAGAATGGCTGGGTGAGTCGAAAAGAGGGAGACGCACCTACTTTATTATTTTATTTTTTTAAAGTTTTTATTGTGATTTGGGTGAAAGTTTACAGAGCAATTTCGTTTTCCATACAGCAGTTCACATATAGTTTGTCTCATGACATCGACTGTAATTCCCCACAATGTAAAAGCTCCCCTCCCACTTCTTCCCAACAGTCACCTCTTTCCTGTGTCCTTCCCTCCATATACTCCTGCCCTCTGAGCTGTATCCCTGGGCATACACAGCCCTTCTATTCTCCCGTAATTAATCTCTCCAAGGAATGTATCTACCTAATGTAAATGTTCGTAGGAGCTCTGGTAGCTTAGTGGCTAAAGCACTTGACTGCTAACCAGAAGGCTGGTGGTTCAAACCCACCAGCCACTCCTCGGAAGGAAGGTTGGGCAATCCCACTTCCGTAGTGATACTGCCTCGGAAACCCAAGGAGGGGTCGCTATGAGTCGGGGCCGACTCGACGGCACATAACAACAACAACAACAATGTAAATGTTCAGCTCATATGCCTGTCTTTTGTTTGGCTGGAATCCACAGGAGTGGGTTCAATTCCAGACCTGAAGGACAGCTAGGGGCCATAGTCTCAGGGGTTCCACTAGGCTCTATCAGACCAGAAAACCTGTTCCCCCCCTTTTTTTATGATTTTGAATTTTGTTCCACATTGTTCTCCCACTCTATCCAGGATCTCCTACAGAGATCCCCCTCTGAGTGGTTGGCAGTGGTAGCTGGGCACCATCTAATTCTTCCAGTCTCATAGTCATATAGGCTGAGGATCACATGGTGTACCACTCCCTTATACTAATTGTTTCCATGGGTCTTTGGTTTTCTTCGTTTCTTTGCTCTGGACGAGGAGAGACCCATTGTTACATCTAGATGGCTGCTTGCAAACTTTTAAGACTCCAGTTGCTACTCACCAAAGTAGGATGTGGAACAAAGTTTTTGTGTAGTATGTTATGCCAATTGAGCTTGATGTCCCCTGTGGCCATGGTCCCAATTGAGCTTGATAGGGGGATGTGCCTACTTCAGGACTGGGTTTCCTCCCTTTGCAATCATGGGCACCTGGACTCACACACACTGCATCTTGGGTGGTTCACCCACCTCATCATAGTTGAAAATGTGGTGTCCTTGTGTGTCTCAGGACACTACATTTGCTCTTGGTTTTCATAACTGGGAAGTTAAGGGGATGTGGAGGGGTGATTTAACCCCCAACCATCTTGCCCCAAGAGGAGGTAAGTTTCAAAGGCATCTTGGGATTTGGGGCTCCTTCAAGGAGAAGGTCATGGACTCTACACAAAAGGAAAAAATTCCTGACCAGACGTGCCTTGAAGAGCTATGCCATGTGACCTGTGACCATTAGAAAGTGGCCTGCATCAGGCCCAGGTCTCAAACTCTGAATCAGGAAAGCTGATATCTGGCCCAGATGACAGGACCCCATCCAAGACATCAGGACTGCACTCACCTGGCCGTGTGGCCTTGCTGTCACCTAACCTCTCTGCACTGCAGTGTCCTTGCCTGCAAATGGGCCAAGGCCAGGGTGTTTGCCCAGAGAAAGTCTAAGGCCCCCTCCACCCAATGGCGCAGGTTTCCACATCTGGTCTCCAAGTTCTGCACAGGTTCCAGGGTCACCTGCCTCAGTCCATAGAGCAACCAGACCACGGAGCCTCCCCCTATCTGCTGCCACACTTCCGGCATGCCTATTTCAAGAACCTCCTAGCAGTTCACAGGGAAATGTTGCCATGCCAACTCGGCTGTTGCTAGTCATACTCTGTGAATGCACAGCACAACCATCTGACAAGCAATTATTTTTTTCTTTTAGCCTGGGGACCTTTTTCAAATTGTCAGAAGACAAACCACCTTGCTCTTAATAGCATATAAAAACCCAAAACACCAAACCCACTGCCATTAAGTTGATTCCAACTCATAGCGACTCCCCCTGGATTTCTGAGGAGGTAAACCTTTATGGAAGTAGATTGCTCACTCTTGCTTTCATGGAGTGGCTGGTGGGTTTGAACCACCAACCTTCTGGTTAGCAGTCAGATGCCTTAGGCACTATGCTACCAGAGCTGCTTTCATGGCACACAGTAGGGGCATAATAAATATGCATGAAACTAGTAGCATGAATAAAGCAGGTGGGTGGACACTTCAGTTTGCAAAGTGCTTATTCATGCAATTCATTCACTAATGCTTATAGTTTGGTTTTCATAACTTGCAGCATTAGTGTTGAGGCAAGAATCCTATTACCCCATTTGCCAGGTGAGTAGACAGAGGAGGGACAGTGAGTTCCCCACAGTTTCACAGGACCTGGACTCCAGCCCAGTCTTCTGTCTTTGCACCCCAAGCTCATTCCTAAACTAGGGTCCCATGTCACCTCTCTGGAATACCAAAGTCAAATAACAAGAACTCATTATTTATGCAGGATGACAAAGTGCCTTTCTATCCATGTTTCCCTGTGACTCAAAGTCTGAAGGTGAAGTGAGCTGCAGAGTCCTGTTGTGGCCCACACCTGTCCTCACACACTGGTCCTCACACACCTGCCTCACACACCTGCCCTCACACATCTGTCCTATACACCTGCCTCATACACCTGCCTCATACCTGTCCTCACATACCTTCCTCACACACCTGCTTCACACCTATTCTCACACACCTGCCTCACACACCTGCATCACACCTGTTCTCACACACCTGCCCTCACACATCCGCACCTCAAAGGGCTTCCCCATGCAGAGGATGTACTCGAGCAGGTACTCGAGAGGTACTCCTTCAGGGACTCCAGAAAGGTGACAGGTAAGGTAGGTAGACGCACACTTGGCAGGAGGACCCGATGTTAAGGTCACCAGCATGATCGAGGCAGAGCTGTGGACCAGCTCCCTGATGGGGTCCTGCCCCTTAGGCTGGGGTTTGACCACTTGGGGGCCCATCTTATTGAGGATTCTTCCTCCAGAAAGATGCTCCCTGGCAAAGAGTTGTGTCCACACTTGGACCCTGTCCCTCAGACCACGCTTTGCAGGAGCTCTGCAGCACCAAGGTGACATCAAGACTTTTTTATTACCTGCCCACTCCCCACTCCCCAGCCCATGGTGACAGTCGATCTCCTTTTGTCTCAAGGCACGTTGTTGTTGTTGTTAGGTAACAGCGAGTGAATTCTAACACATGGAGACCCCACGTGTGCAACTAGAACTGCTCCATAGCGTTTTCAAGGCTGTGACCTCTGCAAGATCACCAGGCCTGACTTCCAAGGTACCTGAGTGGATCTGTACTACCAACTACTCGGTTAGCAGTCCAGGCTCAACCACCTATGACACACAAGGACACCATATTTTCAACTAAGTGGGATCATACAGCACCTGTCCTTTTGTGACTGACTTCTTTCACTCAGCATGTCGTCAAGGTTCACCACATCACAGCATGGATCAGGACCTCATTTCTCCTTGAGGCTCAATAACAGTCCACTGTATGGGCCACCTTTTGTTTATTCATTGATCTCTTGATGGACACATGGGTTGTTTCCACATTTGGGCCATAGTGAATATTTTTGGACAAGTATGTTTTTCCTTGCTTTCAATTCTTTGGGGTTCACACCCAGGGGTGGAATTGCCAAGTCAAATGGTAATTCCCAAGATGTCTATCTATGGTGGCATAGTGCCTAAGGTATTTGACTGTTAACCAGAAGATGATTCAAAAAGGGTTCCACAGTATATTGACAGAGAGTTTCCAGAAATGCAAGCTGCATTCAGAAGAGGACATGGAATGAGGGATATCATTGCTGATGTTAGATGGATCTTGGCTCAAAGCAAAGAATACCAGAAAGACATTTACTTGTGTTTTACTGACTATGGAAAGGCATTTGATTGTGTGAATCATAAGAAGTTATGGGTAGCACTGAGAAGAATGGGAATTCCAGAACACTTTATTGTAGTCATGAGGAACCTGTACATACACCAGAAGGCTGTCATTCAAATAGAACAAGGGGACACTGCATGGTTTAAAATCAAGAAGGGAGTGTGTCAGGGTTGTATCCTTTCACCAC
>NW_006922341.1:643717-653690 GCF_000298275.1 Orycteropus afer afer
ATCCTGCCCCATCAACACATCACTCGTCTTGGGTGGAAACTATGTAGAACTGGAAAGAGTATGCCCTGAGCCTGTCAGTGATGTGGGTGGAGAAGACAAGCTTGTGTTCCACAAGCACATGATGGCTGCTGAGGAGTGGGCAGCATTGCAGGTGCTTGGAGTGCTCTCCCCCTGCTGAGCAGGTGCTAGGAATGGAACCTGAAGATAGTAAGTTTTGAAGGTGGCACAACTTTGGAACTCACCAGGTTCTTGGGACTCTGAGCCCTGGCTCCTTCCACCACCTGTGCTGATGCTTGTGGCCTCTTATGTCCAACAGCCTTGTTCTCTGGGAGTGTTACACAAAGTAGAAACCCTCCCCATGGGTGACACGAAGCAGGATGATGGCTGTCTGCTGCCGCCTGGCTCTCTGGAGGGGACAGCAGCCGTAGCCCATGCAGCCACCTCTACTCTCTGCACAGGTGGGAGGGAGGTGAGTGATTCCAGAGGAAGTGCTCTGGTCTGTGCTGCCTGCCTTCCTGCAACAACGAGGCAGGACCAGGTTCTTGGACAGAGTGTACTGACAAGAGTGGCTTCCCATGAAAACCTGGAGGACTTGGCTTCTGTGCACACACAGCCGGTGAGTGGTGGGGCCACTTCCACCTCCATATGTGCTTTCATATCTGTTTTATAGTTCACCAATTGCTCTCTCGAGGAAAGGCTCTCAGCTTAGAATTAGCACACACCCCCCTTTAGGATCTCTGGAGGCAGTGTGGTTAAAGCATTTGGGTGCTAAGCAAAAGGTCACCACCAGCCACTCCATGGGAGATAGGTGAGGCAGCATGCTTCCATAAATATTGACAGCCTTGGAAACCCCCTGAGGCAGGGTGTCTCTGTCCTTTAGGGGCACTGTGAGTCAGAATGGACTCCACGGCAGTGAGTGTGGTTTGGGCTTTGCTTCCCTGAAGATTGACAGCCTTGGAAACCCTATGGGGCAGTTCTACTCTGTCCTATAGGGTTGCTGTGAGTAGGAATTGACTCGTCGGCACTGGGTTTTAATTTGGAGGTTTGAGAACCCTTGAAATAATATGGAAATTTGTGTCAATTCTGCAGAAAAGTTTTCTGGCTTTCATGAGACCCTCAAAGGGGCCAAGGGCCAAAAGCAGGCCAAGAGCAGCTGACACAGAGGAAGAGACAGGTTGGGGTGTCCTGGGCTATTTTCATCCACCATCAACAAGAGCCCTCAAAGCCTATAGAACCATTGATGCCCAAGTGTCACTACACATGAGAGTCACCCAGAGAACCATATAAGAATCCAGATTCCTCGGCTTGATCTCAGATGATGGAGCCACTATCTGTGAGATGGGTCCCAGAACAGTGTGTGAAACTCCAGAGTGAATGTCACAGCTGGTTTTGGGAACCATTGACTTGGATGATGCTCCGATTTGAGGACAGAACAGAAAAGTAAGTCACTGACACTGGAGGCATGTGGATGACACCAAATATGATACATCACTCATTATTCTTTCCCATTCTATACCTGAGGGGAGGTGCAACTCCTTGCATTGTGAAGATCTCACGTTGTAAGAAACAAAGGTTACAGCTCTTCCAGCAAGATGAATACCACAGTCACCTCCACAACCCAGATCCATGTAGGACACTTGCAGGTGATAACTACTGATGAAGTTAAATGTAAAAATTACAAAGACATTCAGTTCTGTGAGTGAAGGTCAGCAGATATACTAAATAGGACAGGTCACCTTGGAGGGACTGCATGTAATTAGGGATTTGAAAAAAGACTTTAAACTAAGAATGGGTACAATATTCACACACACATTCTATGAATGAAAAATAGAGCCACGGATACAGGACCTCAAAGCGCAGGAAGCATTAAGGAATGGGAAGCTAGATTTGAAGAAATCACCCAGAATTCAGCACAGAGAGGTAAAGAGGCAGAAAGGAGTTGCTCTAGATTGAGTGGCTAGGAAAGGCCTTCTGAGGAGGTGACAATTGAGATGAGACCCTAATGACAGGAAAATCCAGCCATGGAGAGAAATGGGGGCCAAGTACCCAAAGCAGGAAGGACAGAAGGTCAAAGGCCTCAGGTGTGAGCAAGTTTAGCAGGAAGTGGTTGGCCTGTTTTGGAGAACAGAGCACAGAGCACCAGGCTCCAGTGAGTCACTGAGGTGACTGAGAAGTCACCAGGGGAAAGGAGAGGCACCAAGGGGTGCACTTGAGCTCGTAACAGTAGTTTCCAGAGGCAGGTTCCAGCTGAGGGTAAAGAAAGACGTTCTTTTTTTTTTTTTTTTTAACTTTTATTGTAATTTGGGTGAAAGTTTACAGAACAATTTCATTTTCCACGCACCATTCATGCACATTTTGTCTCATGACATTGACTGTGATTTCCTACAATGTAACAGCTCTTTTCCCACTTCCTCCTCATTACCTCTTCCTTGTGTCCTTCCCTCTCATGCACTCCTGCCCCTCACCCCGAGCTGACTCCCTGTGCAAACACAGCCCCTATGTTCTCCTATGATCGATCTCTCCAAGGGTATATCTATCTAGTGTAAGTGTTCACCTCATATGCCTGTCTTTTGTTTGGCCGGAAGCCACAGGAGTGGGTTCAATTCCACACCTGTAGGGCAGCAAGGGACCATAGTGTCAGGGGTTCCACCAGACTCTAACAGACCAGCAAACCTGGTTCCTGTTTTTTTTTTTTTTTTTTTTTTAATAGTTTTGAGGTTTGTTCCACATTGTTCTCCCACTCTGTCCAAGATCTCCTACACAGATTCCCTTCTGAGTGGTTGAGAGTGGTAGCCAGGCACCATCTAGTTCTTCTGATCTCATAGTCATATAGGCTGAGGACTGCATGGTGTACCAGTCACTAGGACTAATTGTGTCCATGAATCTTTGGTTTTCTTCAGTCTTCTTTGCTCTGGATGAGGAGACACCCATCATTGCATCTACATGGCCACTTGCAAACTTTTGAGTTCCCAGTCCCTACTCGCCAAAGTAGGATATTTTGTTTAGTATGTTATGACAATTGAGCTTGATGTTCCCTGTGACCATGGTCCCAAACCCACAGGTGTACTCATTCCATTCAGGTAGCTGGCTGTGGCCAAGAAGTCACCACAACCTTGTCCCTTGTCAGCTCTACTATCTACATAGACATTCTTACAGAACATACAAATACACTTGTAGAAACATTGTCTGCCAACCCTGTACATGATGATGGGCACACTACCCCCTGCCTATAAATACCTGATTGTTCACCCTGTCCACCCATCTGTCTATCCCTAGATCAATGTTTGCCATCACTGAGAATGCAGTACTGTATGTGCAAAAGGGTTCATCTCTGTTATCTGTACCTCCCATGCACCCCTCTATGTCTTATTCTTCCTCAATGCCACTGTGTTGATCACTCACATTTGATGCATTGCTCTTCCCTTCACCCAAATCAATACTTGTCTCTACTTAAAGGAAGACTTTCTTGCAACAAGAGCTGCCCATCACTCACTAACTGACTGACTCATTGACTCATTCACTCACTTGCTCATTCAGTCACTCACTGACTCACTCATGCACTCACTCACTCAGTCACTTGCTCATTTACTCATTCATTCATTCATTCATCTACTCACTTACTCACTCAACATTCACTCACTCAATCACTTGTTTGTCCGTTGTTGTTAGGTGCTACCAAGTTACATCTGACTCATGGCAACCCCATGTACAACAGAACAAAACATTGCCAAGTCCTGTGCCATGCTCACAATTGTAGTTATGCTTGAGTCCATCATTGCAGCCACTATGTCAGTCCATCTAACCGAAGGCCTTCCCCTTTATCACTGACCCTCTACTTTACCAAGCATGACATCTGCAGGGAATGGTGCCTCCTGACCACATGACCAAATGAGGTGAGACAAAGTCTGGCTATTCTCTCTTCCAAGGAGCATTCTGGCTCTATTTCCTCCAAGATAGATTTGTTCATTCTTCTGGCAGTCCATGGTACATTCAATACTCTTTTCCAACATCACAACTCAAAAGCATCAACTCTTCTGTGGTATTCCTTAGTCATTGTCTAGCTCTCACATGTGTATGAGGCTATTGAAAATATTATGGCTTGTCAGGTGCACCTTAGTCTTCAAAGTGACATCTTGCTCTTTGTTTTAGTACCTACTATATGCTAGCCACTGTGTTCAAAGCTAGGGGGAATGTTTAAACAGATGGAACCCAGACACCTTCTTCCTCAAGGGCCTCACAGTTGGTGAGTGAAATGGACTACAATGCCAGTTAGAATAAAACACCAGCTTAGGAAAAATAACAGTGTGCTGTAGGCTGTGTGAGAAAGGAGCCATCTTGGAGGAAGCTGTGATGTGGGGACATCAGAGAAGATGCCTGCATTTGGAGGAACACTTAACTGATGTACCTAAAAGTCCCTTGTAGTGCTGCAGCACTACCTACATTCAATAACCACGGCAGTCGTCCATGGGCCCTGGGGAATGAGGAGGGGAGGCTGCAACCTTACAGGAGAAGCAAATGTGTGAGCAGATGTTGGTGGAGATTCCAGGCAGGGAGACAACCATGTGATGAGTGGCCCTTGGGTATCAGAAATGAGGGCAAAAATGGGGACATTAGTCCTTGTCCTACTTAGTCCCAGAACTTTGGGAGGATGAGAGCAAGCTCTGATAGGAGAGGCCAGATCAATGTGCCTTCTCAACCCTGCACCTCCTCTGAGGATGTGCAGGCTTCTTGGGGCCCAGGTAGGTCCTACTTGGGGCCCTCTGTGTCACTTCCTTTCTCTCTGATCTTGAGATCAAAGCCTGACCCACTTTTCAGATTGCAAATACCTGGAGTGTGTCAACTTGGTGTCTTCTGGTCCATCTTCCTCTCTCCTTGTGCACCCTGGCTTGGACAACTACTACCTCTCACCCAGACCTCATACCTGGGCAGTTTCTTAGCCAGACCTCTGAATCCAGGCTGCCCCGCCCCCAGTCCACTCTCCACACAGTGGCCAGAATGAGCACCTCTGCTTCAGACAACTTGTGTCTTCACTCTTCTCATAAATCCAAGCTCCTTGGCCAGGCTCAGGGTCCTGCCAGGTCTGCTTCTGCACACCCCTCTGATATCAGCTTTTGAAATCCAAATCCTCCCACTTCACCCACCACCACAGGAGCTCCCTGGAGATGAATGGCTCACCTTGGCCCCATGAAGAGTGCTGGGTGGCCAGTGGGGCCCAGTCTCTGGCAGTGGTGGGTTCGCTCTGCGCCTTCTCAGTGTTTGGGGTCAGGAGCGTCCACTCCTATCAGCACTTCCTCAGGAACAGCTCCTGGGTGGGAAGCAGCTCCCCTTTCCAAGTTCCTCTTTTACTGGTGATGTCAACTCAGCCAGTTAAGTCTGTGCGGGGCTCCTCACAGCAGACTGACCCTGGCTGAGCTCTGGGGGTGACAGTGGTGTCCTCTGCAGGTGTCCAACAACAGTGAGGGAGACTAGGTGTGGGTGTGGGACATGTAGGGGCCCCAAGGAGGCACCTATCCAGAGTCAGTTTGGAGAGGACGTGTGAGAGACCACAGAGATAAAGCGTGGTCATCCAGCAGTTACAAGGAACCCACCGCATGCTGGTCCCTGAGGCCGACAGCTTCCCACCCTGCGTGTCTGTCATTTTCCCATGAACAGGTTAGGAAGTTGAGGCCCCATGGCCACTAAGTGGTAAAGCTGGGATTGGAAATGGGTCTTAGGCTTCAGGGCCCACAATCTAAACAAGGCACAAAGGATCAGGCATGAACTGGCTACAAGCTGACAGGGGACAGCTTGTTCTTGCAGGTAAAGGGAATAAAATGTCAAGTTATTGATTTCTTTCAGACAGAAGCCTTCACAATTTAAGAATTCACTCCACCTGTTCCATCTGGCCAATAACTTTTTGTATTTTAGATGATGTCTGTGTTTATGGCCCACATTATGTTATAAACAGGTTTGTGTGAATTACAGTGTTTTAATGAGCTTACTAGTTAGTCCAAGAAATCATCTAGGATAAAACCTCTAACAATTCCCCAAAAAAACAGACCCTAGAAGAGAGTTATCCCTCACTAATCCCACAGCTCAATCATGGCTGATTCTCCAGCTCCTGTCCTCACCTTGTACCAGCGTCCATCTGGATTTGTGCATATGTGTGTTTTGTTTACATGCCCTTTAGTTAGAAATCCCTGGGTGCTTCAAGAAGTTGATGTGCTCATGCTAACCAAAAGATCAGAGGTTCAAGTCCCCCCAAAGATGCCTGGAAAGACAGGCTTGGCATCTACTGAGAAATGAGTCACTGAAGACCCATGGAGCACAGCCCTGTGACACATGAGGCATCACCATGAGTCAAAGTCAACTTGACAGCAACTGGTTTTCCTTTGTGTGTGTGTGTGGTGGTTTATTGAACTTAAAAGTAGTCCTGTGTCCCTATTTTCCTAACAGCTGTTTCCCCACTAGGTCTTCTGCACTTGTCTTTGGGCTCTTCTCAAGACAAAATCCTCCTGCTCTGGTTGCTTGTGTGATGGGAGTCCCCACCTGGCCGGAGAAGCCATCCATACGTGGATTGCTTGGGTGATGAGAGTGTGAAGGGAGTCCTCACCTGCCTGGAGAAGCCCTCCATGAGTGAATTCAAGATGAGACTGGCCAGAATATGTGAAATTTCACCAAGGTGTGTGCCACACACATGGGAATGAAGTCTTGATACATGCTACCATGTGGATGGAGCTTGAAGACACTATGTTGAGTGAAACAAGCCAGTCATAAAAGGACAAATATTGTATGACCTCTCTTCTATAAAAAGACAAGAAAAGGTAAATGCATAGACCAAAGTTTATTAGTGGTTACCAGAAATGATTCAGAAGACTTCTTTAAAGCATTAAAGAGCAAAGATGTCACTTGAGGTGCGCCTAACTCAAGGCATGATATTTTCAATCACCTCATATGCATGTGAGAGCTGGACAATGAATAAGGAAGACTGAAGAAGAGTTGATGTCTTTGAAGTGTGTTGTTGGCAAAGAATACTGAAAACACCATGGACTGACAGAAGAATGAACAGATCTGTCCTGGAGGAAGTACAGCCAGAATGCTCCCTGGAAGCGAGAATGGCCAGACTTCATCTCACTTACTTTGGTCATGTTGTCAGAAGGGACCAGTCCCTGGAGAAGCTTGGTAAAGTGGAGGGTCAGCGACAAAGAGGAAGACTCTCAGTGAGATGGGTTGGCACAGTGGGTGCAACAATGGGCTCAAACACAGCAAAGATTGGGGAGATGGTGCTGGACTGGGCAGTGTTTCTTTCTGTTGTGCATGGGGTTGCTATGAGTGGGAGCTGACTTGACGGCACCTGACAACAACAGCATTAACAGCTAGGGGTGGGAAGGAGGGGAAGGGGGGGGGTTAATGGTGATGAAAAAATTGCATTCATTTAGGGTAGGGTTGCATAGCAGGCTAATGTAATTGCTGTCAATAAGTTGTATACCTGTAAAAATTGAATTGGCAAAAAATGTATGGTAGATACATTTACAACAATGACAAAAAAGAGTAGCTGGTGAGGCTACTTACACACAACCAGACACCTCAGGATTTGGTCCCTTGGTTTGCAGGTTTAAGGTCATGGTTTCATGGGACATCCCTTCATGGGACATTGGCTTAATGAAGTGTTTAGTGCTTCTGTTTCACCTCCTTATTTGTTGTGTAGTGGCTGGGGCCTTAAAAGCTTGCAGGAAGCCATCTAATGCATAACTATTGGTCTCTATTCACTTGGAACAACATAGGAAGAAAGAGAGTCAGGAAGAGGAGGAGGATATGGGATGTATGCTAATTGCCTCCATGAACTACTGCCTCCTTTGCCATGAGACCAGAACTGGGTGTGCCTGGCTGCCAACATTTAGCATTTTGATCAAAGATCCCAATTAAAAAGAGGGAAATGCAGAGCAGAATTTCAAATTCTCGTGGACTCCACACTTTCTGGAGCCATGGAGGGTAGATGAACCCCTAAAACTACTGCCCTGAGATAATCTTTAAACCTAAAACCAAAAATATTCCCTGAAGTCATTAAACCAAAGAATAGTTTTGCCTAATTAGTTAAAAAAAAGAAAGAAAGAAAGGTCTGCCTTGAGCATTATATTTCTTCAAGACTTATCTGTATGGGATCAAATTGACAATGTTGTTGTTGTTGTAATGTGCCGTCAAGTCGGCCCCGACACATAGAGACCCCTCCTTGGGTTTCTGAGGCAGTATCACTACGGAAGTAGGATTGCCCAACCTTCCTTCCGAGGAGTGGCTGGTGGGTTTGAACCGCCAGCCTTCTGGTTAGCAGTCAAGTGCTTTAGCCACTATGCTACCAGAGCTCCTAAAATAGCAACTTGAAAGATTAGATAGGAGCTTTAGAGAGCAGGAGTTTATGTTAATGAGGGAAGGGAGTGAGGATGGTTACCTAACTCCAAGAATGTGACCAATGTCAGTGAATTATACACGTAGAAAATGTTGAATTGGAGTATGTTTTGCTGTGCATGTCTTCAACAACAGCAACACAATCAATGTAATTAGAAGGAACAAAACCCACATGGGTCCATCCATGGATAGAGGTCTCCCAGACATGCTGAGCCTGGTCCTAGGTGACCCTGGCTGCCTGTGTTACCCTTGCAATGATGAGTGAATCCTAGGGAAAACACAGCTTCTGCTCTTTCTCCTGTCCAAAGCCACACAATCTACCTGGCCATCATGCAGTGGAACGATGAAGGGGCTGTCTCAGGGCACAGAAAGGGAGGCCACCATGGCAATCTGTCAAGGTCCAACCAGCTCTCAGGAGAGACTGATTCATAGCATTTGTCTGTGGTATAAATACCCCACTGTGGCTGATCTCAGACCTCAATGTGACAGCCTGAGGAGCTGGTAGGAGCTGCACACAACCAGCTCTCATGAGACAGGAGCAGGTGCCATCTCACCACCCTGTGTGGGTGTTTGGGGAGGTGTAGAAGGATGTACCACCACCCATCTGCCATTGTGTCATACTGTGGTGGCATGCATGGTGTGACGATGCTGAAAGCTTTGCCCCTGGTATTGCACATACCAGCAGAGTCACCCACAGTAGACAGGTTTCAGGACGTGAAGACAGACTAGGGAGAAAGGTCTGGACATCTTCTAAACACCAGCCAGTGAGAACCTTGTGGATCACAGCAGAACACTGTCTGATACAATGAGCCCCTAGGGTGGAAGGCACCATAATACCCAACAGCCAAAACAATAGACTCAGCAGATCAAGGTTCAGGAAGACAGCTCAGAATGGGCAGTATTTTGTTGTGTTGTACAAAGGGTTGCCATGGGTCAGAACTGACTTGATGGTAACTGACAACAGCAAGCATGTGGATGGACAAATGAGGGAATGAGAGGAAACCAACTGTGGAGACCTTGAATGAGCAGAAGAACGCTTTCATAGCTGTGGTAGATGCAACTTCACAAAGGAAACAAGCCAGGATGTGTGTTGTTGTTGTTAGGTGCTGTTGAGTTGTCTCTCATAGTGACTTCATATATCACAGAACAAAACAGTGCCTGGTCCTGGGCCATCCTCACAATCCCTGCTATACTTGAGCCCATCATTGCAGCCACTGTGTCAATTCACCTCATTGAGGGCCTTCCCCTTTTTTGCCGACTCTCCATTTTACCAAACATGGTATCCTTCTGCAGGGACTGTTTCCTTCTGACAACATAACTGTTCTGGTTACCTAGTACTGCTCTGACAAGAATATACCACAAATGGGATAGCTTGACAAACAGGAATTTATTCTTACAATTTTGAGGCTTTAAGTCCAAGTTCTAAGTGCCAGGCTCAAGGGGCTGGGTGAAAGCCCCTCAGCTTTGGGCTTCAGCTCTGCCTCCTGCTCCCAGCCCACTGAAGCTGGAGGCTTTTCTTCACTCAGACAGCTGCTGGCTGCTGAGGCTGACAAGCCCAAGGTTGACAAGTAAAAAGGCACAGTCCCGATGT
>NW_006922341.1:654740-655852 GCF_000298275.1 Orycteropus afer afer
GGGAATCACCTTTCTTTGGAATAGGTATACATATGGATCTCTTCCAGTCAGTTGGCCAGGTAGCTGTCTGCCAAATCTCTTGGCATAAACAAGTATGCATCTCTAGTGCGGCATCCATTTCTTGAAACATCTCAGTGGGCATTCCCTCAATTCCTGGAACCTCGTTTTTGACCCATTCCTTCAGTGCAGGTTGGACTTCTTCCTTAATACCATAGGTTCTTGATTATATTCCACCTCCTGAAATGGTTGAACATCGACCAATTCTTTGTGGTACAGTGATCATGTATTCCTTCCATCTTCTTTTGACCCTTACTGCTTAGGTTTGACATTTTGCCCATAGAATCCTTCAATATTGCAATCTTAGCCTTGAATTTTTAGTTCTTTAAGTTTGAGAAATGCTCAGCATGTTCATTCCTTTTGTTTTTCTAATTCAAGGTCTTTGCACATTTCATTATAATACTTCACTTTGTTTTCTTGAGCCACCCTCTGAACTTGTCTGTTCAGATGTTTTATTTCATCATTTCTTCCATTCACTTTAGTTGTTCTCCATTCAAGAGCAAGTTTCAGAGCCTTTCTGATGTTAATTTTGGTCTTTTCTTCCTTTTCCCTCCCCTCTTTTTAATAACCATTTGCTTTCTTCATGGATGATATTCTTGATGTCATCCCACAACTCATCTGGTCTTCAGTCATTGGTGTTTGATGAATTGGTGTTTGATGGTCTCTAAGCTCAGGTAGGATATACTAAAGTTCATATTTTGGCTCTTGTGGACTTGTTTTTATTAGCTTCAACTTGAACTTCCATATGAGCAATTGATGGTCTCCTGCCCTTGTCCTGACTGATGAGATTGAGCTTCTCTATTGTCTCTTTCCACAGATGTAGTTGATTTCATTCCTGTGTATTCCATCTAGTGAGGACCACGTGTACAGCCACCATTTATGTTGATGAAAATAGGTATTTGCTATGATCAGTGTTACTGAGCTGTAAATGTGGAAGTTGTTATGTTGGCAAATGTATTGTTGTACATGTTTTCACCACAATAAAAGTAAAAAAAAAAAAAAGTATTTTCTATGAATAAATCACTGGTCTTGCAAAACTCTATCATGTGATCTCC
>NW_006922341.1:660557-685747 GCF_000298275.1 Orycteropus afer afer
TCCATGGGCTTTTTAATCTTATAGGGTACAGAAACTACAGACGCAGATAAAATGCTTTTTCCTCAGAAGGTCCTAATGTGTGTTTCAATATCAAGATTCACTGAGGCCATTTCACGTCTGCTGTTCTTAACACTCAGGCCTAATTGATGGATTTGTTCAGGAGGCGGACCCCTCTGAATCCCATTACCCTGGGGCTCCTGGTGTATCGATCCTATTTAGAAACAAGACAATAAATCGTCCACAGGCATTATGGCCAAACTCACAGGCTTCCAAAGGGGCAGACAGAAATCTGGGCCTTCCCACTGGCTTGTCTGTATTTAAGTAACCTTTATCACAAGTGTGAATTTCTCCCTAGCAAGAGGAATCAGTAAAATGTTTACACCCTTTGAGATAGCAACTCCATTTCTGAGAATTGATCCTCAAGAAATAATTATGTTATAAAGACTGAGATTGATACACAATGATAATCAGGAAGAAACAGAAGTAGCCCAAATGTTCAATAACAGAGAGATGGTCGAGAAAGGCTTGTATCACGTAACCATGAAAACTGATAGTTAGAAGACTCTGGGTGATCATCAGAAAAATGCCTGCAAGATAAGATTAGATGAAAATGCAGCTATAAAATCTAGTGTCGTGGTAGACTCATGAATTATGCATTTGTCAAAACCCGAGGGACTGTATAACCCAGAGAATGAACCCTAACATAAACTGTAGACTCAGGCTGTAACAATGCATCAGTACCAGCTCATCAATTGTAACAAATGTAACACAGGAACCCAGTGTGCCGGGGGGAGGGGCTGCAAGGACACTGCCTTCGCAGCACAGTTTTTCCGTAAACCAAACATTATTCTGAAAAATAAAGTATGTTCTCTGAAAATTACTTACCGACTGTGCTCATGGACATTGTAAGGAATCTGACCCATAAGAATGAAAACAGAAGTGGACCAAAATGCTAACAATGATTTCTTTTTTTTGGTGTTCAGATGGGTTTTAAAGTTTCTTTCTCAACTGCTTTTCTCTATTTATTTACTTTTTGGTGATGAGTGTACATCAGTTAAAAGCAATTTTTATGATCTGGGTCTTGGCGAGGTTTATAAGTGTACTTATCGTGCCTCACTTGCAAAGCCAGCAGATCCATTCAACAGGAAGTTCACGGCTGCCCTTCTCATTGTGCACTGTTGGAAGGACACCGTGTGTCTGACGTTCCATTCTATACTGTTAGACAAGCTTGTACTTGATCTCACTTGGACATAACCTTGGGCTCGTGTTATGGGGCTGCATCAGTAACTTAACGTAGCCTCAAATTTGCTTATGTGCAGAGATGCAAAGAAAAGATGCTTTCATCAAATGAGAAATGGGATGTAGTGCCATCCAAGTCTCTTTCTGCACTAGAAGGAATTCTCCCACATTCTCCCAAGTCTTGGTTTAGACTCAGTTGTCTGTCTGGCGCCTTCCTGCATTTAGTGAGCAAGTCTAAATTCCACCCTGTCGACATGAGCTTCAGTTCAAAGGATGGGCTTTGCCACACCTCTCACCTGCCTTTATTCCCGCCCTTTCTCCACCTTAGCAGACTTGGTGGTCCCACTGCAGTCAAGGCTTTCCTTGCACCTTCCCACTTGCTCACACGTTCTTAGGTCTGACCACTCCCACTGCAGATCCTCCTTAAGACCATCGTTATCCCCTGCTGCTGGGGACAGAGAATTCGCTGGTCTTTCCTGGCTCCCCCGGTCCCTTTCTCCCTCATCACCCCGAGCCTAGGGCTTGGAAAGGAGGACATTGGCTCATGACAGGGTGGCCATGAGCCACGGTTGTGGCTAGATCTGCTCAGTTAGATCCCATGTGCTGAGGAAGGGCTTGTTTCCCCTTCCCTCCAGCACAGAGGTGGAGGCTGAACCACAGGAGCCATCTCATCACCATGAGGCAGCAACCACCGGGCGGAACCAGGCCAAGTGAAGACTGCAGGTCTGAGGGGTAGAGGTAAGTTGACTTGCTAATGACGTCACTCTTCCATCAAGTGCTGGAATGTACTTAAAGTAATGATTTCAGTGCCTGGAATATTCTAGAAGCCCAGCATCAGTTCCTTCTCCTCCTCTTCCATAATGTTCCTGTGGGGCCATACTCACCAGCTGTTGGGAGGACATAGTAAGCAGCACTGTCTAATGAATACACTACACAGGTTGTATGCCTATCACACTGTTTGGCTGCAGGAACAGAACCCAATGGGGTCACTGGAGCAAAAACAGGGCTATGGTGAGGTATCCTCCATGGGGGTGGATGGACAGCCAGTGCAGGAAGGTGGGGGGGCTCTGTGAGTCCTCAGTTGGGAAGCCCCCTCCCAGCCTCTGCTCTGTTGGGTGTGACCTCCTTCTTTGTGATGGAAGCTTCTGAAGAGATTTTGGGCTCCATGACCCCCCCCCCCATAGGAGGAGGAACTTCACAGGTCAATGGAAAAATCTGATTGGCTTGACTTGTCAGGTTTCCAGCCATGGGCCAATCAGCTGTGAGGGGTGGAGCAGAGTCGGTGGCCCTGACAGGCATTGGGTCACCTCTCACTGCCTCAGAGGAGGGCAGGTCCTCATAGTGGGGAAACTGAGTCCAATGTGGTGAAGGGCTGTGCTGGAGGCTGTGCCAGGGCCCACAGAGCTGGCACTCACCCCAGGAGCTCAGGTGAGGTGCTGCATCCTCACCTCATACACCCTCCCTGCTTCCCTGAACACAGGGGAGAGACCAGGGACCTGAAGGGCAGGTCCCCAAGCAAGAGCACAATCATTACTCTACAAGTTCGTGAATACCAACCGTCCCGAGCTGGGTATCTGAAGGCAGAGCTGTAGTGGGATCTGGGCTCAGGTGGCTTCTTGAAAGGGTCCAGGGAGCAAGTAGAGATAGAGAAGCCATGGACACTGAGGTCTCTGCTTGGTCGGCAGTGGGCCGTGAACCCCCATGCCGTGGACAAGTGCACAGAAGGTCCTGGGACTGTTCTGCTTAGTGGCATAGAGCTGCCCGAGGTGGGCAAGGAGGGCATGCATTTGCTCTGAGCCCACTGTAGCTGAGATGAGGTGGACCCGGGGATCAGCACTGGGCCCGACAGTCCCACACCGACCAGAGGTGCCCATGCAGGCTGCCTCACTGAGGAGTCGCAAGAGTCCCTGGCTGGATTCAAAAGTAGCCTGACCTATGGCAAGATTTGGCCAAAGAAAAGGGGGCCCAGGATTTTCAGACCCCTGCATTGTGTCTGTGGGAACACTGGCTGTCCAGTGGGGGAATTCTCACCTTCCACACAGGAGACCCGCATTGGAATCCCAGCCAGCACACCTCACATGCAGCCACCACCCCTCCGTCTGTGGAGGTTGCATAATGTGGTGATGGTGGGCAGGTTTCAGCGCAGCTTCCAGACTAAGACGGTCTGGGAGGAAATACCAGCAGAAAGCCTGTGGGTCAGCACAGTCTGATCCGCAGCCCCTCATGACGTGGTGGTGGCAGGACTGAGCCCCATTTAGTTCTGTTGCACACATGGGCATCTTGAGGCGGGGCCAGACTGAACAGCAGCTCACAGTAACAGTGCTGTGTCTGTCCTACCAGATGCCCCTCACAGTCAATGTAAGACTCTCATCCGACAATTACCACGTTCTCACCCCTTGTGACAGAGGAGGAAACAGGCTCACAGCTCACAGCTCCATCCCTGGAGTGGCAGAGCCAGCATCTGGCCTGACACGCTCCAAGGCTGGCCTCCCTGGCAACTTGTATCCTGAGATCTTTAGCCGAAGGGAAGGTTGCACTGAATCCCATCCCTGACCGCCCTGCTGAGCCGGGGGTTTGGTGGTGGTGGTGGTGGGGGCTGCAGATGTTGACGTTTTTAATAATTGCCATGAAAAGGTATGCTTGTGAGCCATAACAAGCAGGACTGTACAAGTGATCCTTCCACACAGAATAAGGATCTAGGGCTATCAGACCCAGCAACGCTGAGTTCTGGGGTCTGGTCCCTGTGTTTCTCCGGAAGCCACAGCACTCTGTCCTGGGGTCTTAAAAACACGGGCCCTGCCCCAGACAGCACTTAGTTATTGACTGCCCCAGCCATCGGCTGTGCAGCTCTGATTTGCAGAGGTCGTCAGGAGTCACCCAGCCTCCTGGTTCCATAAATCATCGCAGCCGGGCTGCGCGGTGCAGGCAACTGCAATCAAGGCGAGTGTGGTGAGACGCCAGCCATCCATCAAGGAGCCCAGGGGCCGTGGGTGCAAATGATGATGGAGAAAAACAACCCCAGGCTCTGGGCTGAGGCATGCAATGAAAGGGCAGCCTTCAAAGGAGAAACCGCAGCGTCATTTTGTCCCCATGGAGCACTGAGGAGAGGCTCTGAAAAACCAGGAGATCCCCGAACTCGACACCATAGGAGAGGCATCAGCCCCTCACAGATCAGCATTGTTGGCCACACCACAGAAAGAGCAGCTGACACCGGGTTACAACCCTTGTCGTGTCTTGTGTGAAAATTCAAATGAGGCCTCGCAGGCAGACCCTGACACACAGCAAGTGTCAGCTCCTTACCATCCTGTCCCATTCCACCTGGATCGCAGGGATTGTGATTCGGTCTTTTGAGTTTGTTGGTGATGCTCTCAGCACCCGGGTGTTATGGGATGAGGTGTGTTCCCCCCACCCCCGTGTCTGTGGACATGACTTGCTTAGAAACAGGGTCTTTGAAGGTGTTATCAGTGAGGTTAACACACCAGAGGAGGGTGGGGCCAATCCAGTCTGAGTGGACTTGTAAAAGAGGAGGAGACTCAGAGACAGAGGGAAGATGCCAGGTTATGACTGAGGCAGATTGGCGGGATCTGCAAGCCAAGGACTGCCCAGGGCCACCAGAAGCTGCAAGGGGCCAGGGAGGATCTTTCCCTAGACTGGGCAGAGGGACCACGGCCCTGCCAACACCCTGAATTTGGGCTTCCGACTCCAGAATCCAGCTTGAATTCCTGGCAGTTCCCTATCGATGTACAGTACAGCTGTTTTTGAATTATCATCCCCCAAATGTTGCTTTTGTGTGGTTTTAATTGTATTGTTTGGTAATTTAATGCATCACCTTTTTGGAATCGGTATGAACATGGATGTACACTGACAGAATTGTAAGAAATTCAAGCCAGATTCAGCTGAGGACATGGCATGAGGGATATCATTGCTGATGTCAGATGGATCTTGACTGAAAGTAGAGAATACCAGAAAGATGATTACCTGTGTTTTATTTACTATGCAAAGTCCTTCAACTATGTGAGTCATAACAAATTACAGACAACATTGAGAAGAATGGGAATTTCAGAACACTTAATAGTGCTCATGTGGAACGTGTACATAGACCAGGAGGCTGTTGTTCAAACAGAACAAGGAAATACTGCATGGTTTTAAATCAGAAAGAGTGAGTCAGGGTTATATCCTTTCATCACACTTATTCAATCTGGATGCTGAGCAAATAATCTGAGAAGTTGGACTATATGAAGAGGAGCATGGCATCAGGATTGGAGGAAGTCTCATTAACACCCTGAGATAATGCAGATGACACAACCTTGCTTGCTGAGACTTGAAGTAGTTACTGATGATCAAAGATTACAGCCTTCAAAACAGATGACACCTCAACATAAAGAAAACCAAAATCCTCACAATTTGACCAATAAGCAACATTGTGATAAACAGAGAAAAAAATTGAAGTTTCAGGGATTTCATTTTACTTGGATCCACAATCAACAGCCATGGAAGCAGCAGTCAGGGAATCAGATGATGCATTGCATTGGTCAGATATGATGCAAAAGACCTCTTTAAAGTGTTGAAGAGCAAATATGTCACTTTGAAGACTAAGGCCTAAGCAAAGCCATGGTATTTTCAATCCCCTCACATGCATGTGAAAGCTGCATAACGAATGAGGAAGACCAAAGAAGAACTGATGCCTTGGAATTACGGCATTGGTCAAGCATATTGAATATACCATGGACGGCCAGAAGGACGAATGCATCTGAACTGGAAGAAAAACAGCCAGAAAACTCCTTAGAAATGAGGATGTACTTTTGATGTGTTATTAGGAGGGACCAGTCCCTGGTAGAGGGTCAGTGTAAAAGAGAAAGATTCTCAACAAGATGGACTGACACAGTGGGTGGAACAATGGGCCATCTGAGTGGTGTCCTTGTAAAGGAAGAGGAGGCACACAGAGACCCAAGGACAGCTCAGGACCAGGCAACATTTCATTCTGCTGTACATAGGGTCGCTGTCAGACCTGACTCAACACCACCTAACAACACCTACAGCCTCCAGGACTGTTGGAGAATGTGTTTCTGTTCTCTTAAGCTACCCACATTTTGGAACTTTGTTATGGCACCCCTAGGAAACCAACACACTGGAGCTTCCTAGCTGGCGCTACCCTTTCTCCCTTCTGCTTGGGACCCTGCAGGTGGTTCTCTACGCAGCAGCCAGAGTGGACAGGTGCCAGGGCCATGTCCCTGCCCCAAAGCTCTGCAGTGGCTTCCCATTGCACTCTGAGGAAATGCACATGTCCACTTCTGGCCCACACATCCTGAAAGGCCACTCCCGCCTGCCTCCTGGACCTCATGTCCCAGCACTCCCTCCCTTGTGTGATGCCTGCCAGGGACACTGGCTGCATCAGTGCGTCTTGAGTAGCCGTGGTCCCTCCACCCTGTGGATACACTGTTCCCTCTTGTAACACCCAAATGGCTTCTAGTCACCCCTCACTTCTTAGTTTAACCACCATTCAGAGTCCCCCTGCTGCAGACATGTCCTCCTTTGTGGCAGTTACAATAAATGAAATGGATCCATTTCCATGTGGACATTTATGCACCACCTGAGTCTGCCCGAGCTCTGAGCAGACAAGAATCATGGCTGTGTGGCTCTGTTGGAGCAGCTGCATCCAGCCCAGGACATGGCACTCAGAAGGTATTCAGTAAATATTTAACAGATAATAGAGTGACATTTTTCTTGCACAGATAAGATGCCATCCTGGGTTTGAACATCTTCAAACTGATTCTTCAATCTCCATTCACATTTGGGTTTCAATGTTTAACCATCTTTCTTTTTCAAGGAAACAACCAACCAAAACCAAAACAAAACTGAAAAGAATTGTGTGCCTTCCACTGAAAATGGACACCAGTGTTCACCACTCTTCTAAGAAATGACATCACCACCACCATCATCCTCATCACCATTGCAGTCCTCACCATCACCGTCCTCCTCCCCTCCACCATTCCCATCCCCATAACCATCCTCAGCACCACCATCATCACCACCATCCTCACCTTCACCCTCACCTTCATCCTCACCACCACCACCACCACCATCACCACACAGTGATAGCTAATATGCATTGTGCATGGGGTCAGGTGCTGTACTCCATGCATGCCCACAGCATCCCACCCCCAGAGGCAGTGCTGCTCTCACCTCTCTTTCTCAGGTGAGCAACCAGCCACAGGTCCTTGCTGAGAGCCTGACCCGAGGTCAGATACCTAGAGAGTGGTGTTCGGGAGGTCACAGCTGGGGGGCGTTTGTCCTGAGCTCTGCTCCTAACTGCCTCACACCACTGCCTTTGGAAAGAACAGCACAACCGAGCCTCTTTCCACAGCTAAGTGTGTGCAGATGGGTCACGTGGGGTCTGTCCATTGGCTGTGTGTCTGGCCCAGTCGGGTTGGTGGTGCACACAGGAGGTGGCTCAGCTGGGTCTGATCTGGGCTCATCATGTGGTTTTCAGAAGGAAGCTTTAAGGGGAAGGCAAGAGCAAATCATTGTCTTAGCCAGTTGCTTGAAACTTTTCACAGCTTCTGTGTTTCAAAGGCATGTCAAGGAGTGGAAGCCTTTCCTGGACTTCTGCATTTAATTACATCTCCTTGGCCCAGTGGGCAACCTCAGAGTCTCCGGGGCCCATACCTCTCAGTTGGCTCCTTCTCAAAGTTACAGGGGAGCTTTTACAAGCATTGACCCTGGGGCCTCAGACCAGTCTGGTTAAGCCCTCAGCAGCCCCAGCCTCCGCCAACTGACTGAGGTCACTGATCCAGACCTACTCCTGTCTGCAAGACAGGGAAACTGAGGCCCAGATGTCTGGGGCTGGCCTGGGGGCTTTCAGGCTCTTCTCTGTGGTTTCAAAGGGTGTTTGATAACATGGCTCTCTCTCTCAGCCTTTCAGTGAGCTGGGCAGCCCGGCCTCCCTCTGCCACAGGCCGAGAGTTGGGCAGGGCCACACGCTCTCTCCAGACTCCAGGACCTCCCCTTCTTGCCACTTCCAAAGCCTCAGACAAATGACCTTGGGGCCTGGTAACTCACACCTGGCCCCTAACCGCTCAGAGGCAGCTCTTTCTGACCCTCTCTCATCCCGTACCTCTCTGGTGCTAGGTCCTGCCTTAGGTACTAGGAATGCTCAGGAAACTAGGAGGCATCTTTGGCCTCCAGGAGCAAGGCCTGGGGGCTAGGGTGGTGACCACACAGAAAGCTAGCATCTCACAGGACAGGTGACTTCCCAGAGGAGCCACGCTCACTTACAATTTGTTTTTCTCACTGCCTCACTCCTGGACTGTGAGTGCTTTGGGGCAAAGGCCAGCCATCTTCCTGCCTCCTCCAGCCCGATATCCCAGCCACACAGGCACGGAGGGACCACTCACGCACGTCCTGCTGGATGGAGGGCTGAGAAGGAGCCTAAGGTGTGTGGGTGGGGCCAGAATGTTTGCTGGACCAGCTCATCCTTAGCCTCCTGCCCCTGGGAATATGATTCCCCAGCTCTCAGGTGACTTGTTTTCCACTCTGTGTCCTCGAAAGACCCTCTGGAGGCAGGGGGACGCTTCATTGCTCACCGTGCTTCTCCCTTGGCAGTCCTAAATTTTAATTAGCAATCATTGTCATGAACATGTTTACAACACTGCAGCATCTACACACCACTTTCCACACATTATCTTCCTGGGTTTCACTGCAGTTCTGTAACAAGAAATGCTCAATCAACTTCACTGAGCCAGGCAGGACTTCTTTGGCACAGAGGGAAGTGCCTATGTCTCACATGGGCTTTCTATGTGCTGGTCATTTGCTTATCTCACCAACAACATAAGGGGACTGTTATAATGCCTGGGTGACAGATGAGAAACTGATACTCCAAGACACTAAATGTTTTGCCCAAAGATACACAACCAGAGTTGGAATTCAAACCTAGTTATGTCCAACTCTAAATCCAATAATAATAATGATGATGGTGGTGGTGGTGACAATGACAAAGACGGAGGTACTGGTGATGAGGTTGATGATGGGAGACACTTATTAGGTGCTGGGTCTGGGTCAAGCTCTGAGTCTGGCGTTGTATATGCTTTATTAATTTAATACTTATCTAATACTGATTTAACACTCATGACAATCACATGTTGTCGTCAGGCGCCATCAAATTGGCTCTAACTCACAGTGACCTGGATAATTTTCACATTCTGTGGGATCACCTTTCTTTGGAATGGGTACAAATACAGATCTCTTCCCGTCAGTTGGCCAGGTAGCTCTCCTCCAGATTTCCTGGCGTAGATGAGTAAGTGTCTCCAGCAGGACATCCATTTGTGGAAACATCTCAGTGGGTATCCTGTCAATTCCTGGAGCCTTGTTCTTCGCCAAGCCTTCAGCACAGCTTCCACTTCTTCCTTCAGTACCATTGTTTCTTGATCATATGCCACCTCCTGAAATGGATGAATATCAACTAATCCTTTTTGGTGCAGTGACTCTGTGTATTCCTTCCATCTTCTTTTGATGTTTTCTGCATCATTAAATATTTTGCCCATTGAAGCTTTCAATATTCCAACTCAAGGCTTGAATTTTTTCTCAGTTTGTTCAGTGTGAGAAATGCTCAGTATGTTCTTCCTTTTTGGCTTTCTAACTCTAGGTATTTGCACATTCCATTATAATAATTAGGAGGAGCTCTGGTGGTGTAGTGCTTAAGGCATTTCACTGCTAACCAGAAGGCTGGCAGTTCAAACCCATCAGCCAATCCTCAGAAGGAAGATTGGGAAATCTACTTCCATAGTGATACTGTCTCAGAAACCCAAGGAAGGGCTGCTATGAGTTGGATCCAACTCGATGACTGTGAGTTTAGTTTTTTAGTTATTTTTTTAAAAATAATAATTGACTTTGTCTTCTTGACCTGCTCTTTGAAATCTTTGGTTCAACTTTTTTATCATGTCATTTCTTCCATTTGCTTTAGTCACTCACCATTCAAGAGCAAGTTTTGGAGTCTCTTCTGACATCCATTTTGGTCTTTTCTTCCTTTCCTGTCTTTTAAATAACTTTTTGCTTTCTTCATGGATGATGTTCTTGATGTCATCCCACAATTCCTCTGGTTTTCAGTCACTAGTGTTCATTGCATCAAATCTATTCTTTAGATAGTCTCTAAATTCAGGAGGGATATAATCAAGGTCATATTTTGCCTCTTGTGGACTTGTTTTAATTGTCTTCATCTTAACTTGGACTTGCATATGAGCAGTTGATGGTCTGTTCCACAGTCAGCTCCTGGTCTTGTTTTGGCTGAAGATATTGAGCTTCTCTATCACCTCTTGACACAGATGTGTTCGATCTGATTCCTGTGTACTCCATCTGGCAAAGTCCATGTGTATAGGTACCATTTATGTTGTTAAAAAAGGTATTTGCAATGAATAAGTCATTGGTCTTGCAAAATTCTATCATGTGCTCTCCAGCATTATTTCTATCACCAAGGCCATATTTTCCAGCTACTGGTGATTCTTCTTAATTGCCAACTTTTGCATTCCAATCACCAGTGATAATCAACACATCTTGATTGCATGTTCGGTCAATTCCAGACTGCAGAAGTTGGTAAAAATCTTCAATATCCTCATCTTTGACTTTGGTGGTTGGTGTGCAAATTTGAATAATAGTAGTATTAACTGGTCTTCCTTGTAAGCATATAGATATAATCCTATCACTGACAGCATTGAACTTCAGGATAGATCTTAAAACATTCTTTGTGATGATAGATATCATTACTATCACATGCAAGTAAAATCTTGCTGAAGATAATTCAAAAGCGGTTGCAGCAGTATATTGGCAGAGAATGTCTAGAAATGCAAGCTGGACTCAGAAGAGGACATGCAACAAGGGATATCATTGCTGGTGTCAGATGGATCTTGGCTCAAAGCAAAGAATACCAGAAAGATGTTTACTTGTGTTTGTTTGACTATATAAAAGCTTTCGACCATGTGGATCATAACAAATTATGGATAACATTGAGAAGAATGGTCATTCTAGAACACTTAATTGTGTTCACGAGGAATCTGTATATAAACCAGGAGGCTGTTGTTCGAACAGGACAATGGGATACTGCATGGTTTAAAATCAAGAAGAGAGTGTGTCAGGTTTGTATCCTTTCACCACACTTATTCAATCTGTATGCTGAGCAAATAATCCGAGAAGCTGGACTATATGAAGAAGAATGTGGCATCAGGGTTGGAGGAAGACTCACTAACAATCTGCCATATGCAGATGATATAATTTTGCTGAAAGTAAGAATAACTTGAAGCACTTACTGATAAAGATTAAAGACTACAGTCTGCAGTATGGATTACATCTCAACATAAAGAAAACAAAAGTCCTCACAATTGGGTCAACAAGCAGCATCACGATACATGGAGAAAAGATTGACGTTGTCAAAGATTTCATACTACCTGGTTCTACAATCAACAGCAATGGAAGCATCAGTCAAGACATCAGACAACATATTGCACTTGGAAAATCTTCTGCAAAAGACCTCTTTAAAGTTCTGAAGAGCAACCACATCTCTTTGAAGACTAGGGTCCACCTAACCCAAACCCGTGAGAGCTGGACAATGAATAAGACCAAAGAAGAGTTGATGCTTTTGAGTTGTGGTGTTGGCAAAGGATACTGAAAGTAATATAGATCCCCAAAAAATGGTTTCAGTTACCTAGTGCCATTCTGACAGGAATATACCACAAATGGGATGGCTGAACAAACAGGAGTTTATTTTCTCACAGTCTGGAGGTTTTAAGTCCAAGTTCAAAGTGCCAGGCTCTAGGGGCTGTGTGAAAGCCCTTCAACCTTAGACTTCAGTTCTTCCTCTTGCTCCAAGCCCAGTGAAGCTAGAGGTATTCCTTCAGTCAGGCAGCTACTGGTTGCTGAGGCTAACAAACCCAAGGTCGACAAATAAAATGGCACAGTCCCGATGTTACCAAACCTCACAGCAGGCCATTCACTCAAGCCCATTGTAAGTCCCAAGGTTGCCAGAATGTGGCAGTCTGCTGAACGACAACACAGCTACTTGCAGGGTCCAAGCGTGCCATAAGGTAGAAACTATTCCCTGAGGCTTCTCCTTATATACAGGAAGCAGACCACATCCCAAGGGCAGCTACTCAGCTGCTCCCAGTAGATTCCACCATGGAGTTTATTACCAGTCTCATGGGGAATACTACATCCAGCTGCCTGGCCACTCAACCAGGACCAGGTAAGTTGACACACAAACTTAACTACACAAGAACTAACAAATCTGTCCTGGAAGAAGTGCAGCTGGAATGCTCCTTGGAAGTGAGAATGGGCAGACTTTGTTTAACCTACTTTGCTCATGTTTTCAGAAGGGACCATTCCCTGGAGAAGGATATTATGCTTGGTAAAGTGGAGGGTCAACAAAAAAGGGAAGACCCTCAACAAGATGGATTGACACAGTGGCTGCAATGATGGACTCAGGTATAGCGAGTATTGTGAGGCTGGCACAGGACCAGGCAACATTTCATTCTGTTGTACACAGGGTCAGTATGAATTGGAGCTGACTCCACGGGACCTAACAACAACAACATAGTGACCTTGTGTTTAATAGAATGAAACGTTGCTGCTCCTGTGCTATCTCCATGATCATTTGAGTTCAATGTTGTGGCTATACATTTGTGTACACATTTGGCTATACATTTGAAATGTGTGTCAACACATTTCATTGGGGCTCCCCCCCCACTTTCACTGACCCTCCACTTTACCAAACATGATGTCCTTTACTAGCAATTATTCCCTCCTGATGACGCATCCCAAGTAAACAAGACAGACTCTCACCATCCTCACTTCTAAGGAGCATTCTGGTTGCATTTCTTCTAAGACTGTTTTTTTTTTTCATCCTTCTGGCATCCATGTTTTATTCAGTATTCTTTGCCAAGACCACAATTCAAAGGCACCAATTCTTCTTACATCTTCCTTTTTCATTGTTCAGCTTTCACATGCATCTGAGGCAGTTGAAAAGACCATGGCTTGGGTCAGGCACACCTCAGTCCTCAAAATGACATCTTTGCTTTTGAACTTTAAGGAGGTCTTTTGTAGCAGATTTACCCAATGCAATATGTCATTTGATTCCTTGACTGCTGCTTCCAGGAAAAACCCATGATCCTTGTATTGGACTCCATGCCATGTAGGGATCGTGTGTTGGTAACAGGCTGGGGGGGCGGAATTCACTCTGTTTTTCACTCTATAACTGGTTTCACAAGCATTAAGGAGGTCCAGGTTTAAAATTTTGTGCCACAAGTGGATGTTTCAGTGTGGGAAAATATAAATTACCCAGACAGGTGCAGATGCTGTCATGAGAAGCATGAACAAAGTTTCTCTCCAGAACTAACCCTGCCTGGATTTGATCTTCAATGTGCTAATATGCACAGACCCCAAGAAGGCTGACTTCAGCTCTGAATAATGAAGAGTTTTCTAAGAATCAAAGCTCCTTCAAAGAGGAATGGGCCACTTTGGGTTGATCATGAGCTCCCTGCTCTGGAGAGATCCAGCCAAAAGCTAAACAAAAGCTAAACACACAAGATGTAGCAGCTCTGTGCTTGGGGCTTAGTCCCTTGAATCAAGAAGACAGGTAAATGACATTTTTGAGGCAGGAAGCATGAGAATAGTGGCCTTTCACCCCACTCCCAGCTGTGGGGTCCTCTGGGTGAACATGACCAACCTGCAGAACATTAGCATCAGTGTGAGACAAGGTCACTCCGGGGCATATGAAGTGAAACCAAGAACAAGACCATTCCACCATCTTCTCTACAAGCAGATAAGGTCACTGCACTAACAGCCAAATGACCAACCTCCCCTATCTGGCTGTGCTACTTCCCACAGCAGCCACGGCTTCAACCAGTGCACAGTGGTCATGTTACTGTTCTGGAGGCCAGATGTCGGGCCTGCATCTCACAGGCCTGAAATCAAGGAGGTGGTGGGACTGTTTCATTCTAGAGGCTCCTGGGGAGAATCTGTGTCCTTGTCTTTCCCAATTGAGATGCTTCAACAAAAGGATGCAGTGCTGGAGGTGCTCACTTGTCTATGCCAAGAAATTTGGAAGACAGCTACCTAGCCAATCAACTGGAAGAGACTCATGCTTGTGCCAATTCCAAAGAAAGGGGATCCAACATAATGTAGACCAACATCGTTAATACCACGTGCAAGTAAAATTTTACTGAAAATGAATTTTAAAATTGTTGAAGCAGTGCACAGACAGGGAACTGCCAGAAATTCAAGCCAGATTCAGAAGAGGACGTGGAATGAGGGATATCATTGCTGATGTCAGAGGGAACTTGGCTGAAATCAACGAATACCAGAAAGATGTTTACCTGTGTTTTATTGTCTATGAAAGTGCCTTCAACTATGTAGATCACAACAAATTATGGATAACATTATGAAGAATGGAAATTCCAGAACACTTAATTGTGCTCATGAGGAACTGTACATAGACCAGGAGGCTGTCATTCAAACAGGACAAGGGGACACAACATTGTTTAAAATCAGGAAGGGCATGTGTTAGGGTTGTATACTTTCATGATACTTATTTAATCTGTATGTTGAACAAATAACCTGAAAATCTGGACTATGTGAAGAATGCAGCATCAGAATTGGGGAAAAAGTCATTAATAACCTGTGATATGCAGACGACACAACCTTGCTTGCTGAAAATGAAGAGGACTTGAAGCACTTACTGAGGAAGATCAAAGACTACAGTCTTCAGTATGGATTATATCTCAACAGAAAGAAAATAAAATCCTCACAACTGGACCAAGAAGCAACATCATGATAAATGGAAGAAAGATTGAAGTTGGCAGGGCTTTCCTTTTACTTGGATCCACAATCAATGCCAATGGAATCAGCAGTCAAGAAATCAAATGATGCATTGCATTGTGCAAATCTGTTGCAAAAGACCTCTTTAAAGTGCTAAAGATCAAAGAAGTCTTCGAAGACTAAGGTGCACCTGACCCAAGCCACAGTGTTTTCAATTTTCATGTGAAAAGCTGGACAATGAGTAAGGAAGAGTGAAGAAGAATTGATGCATTTCAATTAAGGTATTGGTGAAGAATATTGACTATAACATGTACTGCCAGAAGAACAACAACAAAAATACATATGCCCTGGATGAAGTATGGCTGGAATGCTCCTTAGAAGCAAGGCTGGCAAGACTGCATCTTTTGTACTTGGGTCATGTTATCAGGAGGAACCATTCCCTGGAGAATGATAGCATATTTGGCAGAGTGGAGGGTCAGTGAAGAGAGGAAGATGCCGAATGAGGTGGATGACACAGTGGCTGCAGCAATGGGCTCAAGCACAGCAAGGATTGTGAGGCTGGCGCGGGACTGGGCAGGGTTTCGTTCTGTTGTACACGGGGTCACTTTGAGTTGGAACCAACTCAAAGGCACCTGACAACAGAGGCTGCTCGCCTTCCTGGGTTCATGACCCTTCCTCCATCTTCTAAGCCTGCAATGGCTGGTGGAACCCTTCTAACATCACGTCACTCTGACACTGACTTTTCTGCCTCTTGCTTGGACACTTAAAGGACACTGTGGTTCTCTTGGGCCCAAGGGGATAATCCATGACAATCTTCCTATCTAAAAGTCAAAGGATTAGAAACCTTAATTCCATCTACAACTTTCACTCCCCCTTGCCATGTAACCTAGAATATCTGCAGGCTCCAGGAATTAGGATATGGATATCTTTAGGGGACACTATTCTGCCAAGAACTGTAACATGGATGATTGCTGCTTCTTTACTGATTTCATTTTCAGCCTTGCTCGATCAAGTCTGCTGCCTTCTAGATAATATTTGTTAAGATATCCAGCCATAGAATTTTCCCTGTTCCCTGACAGCATCCAATCCAAAACAAAGCCTCATTTCCTTGACCCTCCTCCCAACACAAGGCCAAATCCTGTAAGTCCTTTCTAACAGCACTTTGCTGAGATGCCCATTTCTCCTGGTGTTCATTTCCTTGTTACACTGAGTGATAAATTCAACTTGTTCAACCACAGGCATGATCCTAGTGGTCTTGATTGGAGGGGCATTGGCAGGAGTTAGGGTGAGAGAGTGCAGTGTGTAAGCAGACTGGAAGGGCTAACTCAACATAAGGCAGGAGGTAAATAATAAGGTTGACAGAGGCCAGGAGTATTGAGCTGGGTATAAAAGGAAAAGTGGTCATTTCTGGGTAAGTTCAGAAGCCAGCACAAGGCTTGAAGGTATGAGCAAGCAGGGTCCTCAGGGACTTGGTGGAGCATCTAGAGTTTCAGGTGCCCTACTATGTGCCAGGTACTGTGTGCCATCACAATAGCCTGTGGGGTGGGTACTAATTTTTTGACATATGAAGAAATGTCCCCAGAGGGTTACTAGACTTTTGTGTGGGGATCTTGAGCTTGAGTGTGTAATGGTGACCATTCTGCAGTCTGAGAACTGGAAGGTAACCTTGATCCAAGTCTACCAGACCAGATGGGCCAATGGTCACCATGTGTGGGTGGGGCTGTACCAATGGAGAAGGCTCTGGCAGGAGCAATCTCATAGGCAGATCCTGTCACTGGCAATCATTGAGCGTGACTTTTTGAGAAAAGGACGACTGTATAGAACAGATGTATTCTGTTGTACACATGAAAACACTGGGTTTCTATGGCAACCTGCCTCTGACCTGCATACCCCAGAAAGGTTTTTGTTCAGAACTGGGTCGCATTCACAGAAACAAGTGTGGTCCTAGCCCTGGGACATCCACATTTGGCAGAGGAGACAGACAGACATGCCAAAGTTTGAACAGGGTGAGAACAGGGATCAGTAGGTGGCTCTTAAAGGTGGCAACACCTCAGCTGAGAGCTGAAGGATGATCCAACATCAGTGAGGTTGAGAGAGTGAGGCAGGAGGCCTTGGGAGAACTAGGAAGAGATACAGCTTTAGGGAATGTCCCTGGCAATAGGAAGATAGACATGTATCAGACAAGCCCATGTGCAAAGGTGGGCACTTGGGGTTCTGAGGCCATAGGGAAGGGAGATGGTGACGGTGATGGCGCTCCTCATACTATTGGTACTGTTTGGGTTTTTGTAATGAGTACACATTACTTTTGGTGATTTAAAGTGGATGGCCGCCAGTGCATCTGCCCCCTCAGGCCCATAGATCATGTCTTTGAACCAGAGGAAGAGCTAAATGAAGTGGTGTATAAGCAGATTAACCAGCCCAGCCCACAGCCTCATCACGGCCATTCCTTCTCTGAGCTCCTGCTTCCTGCAGAGCCAAGAACCCTGATCTCTGTCCACTCATACACATTCAATTCACTCACTCACTCATGCAGTATTTAAGGTACTGCCTACATGCCCAGCAGTGAGCCTGGTGAGAGTCACTGAGCTGTGAGTGACCAGGTCCAGGCCCTGTCCTCACAATGTCCGTGGGGAAGAGGAGTGGACAATGGCCGGATGGGGCAGTGCTGTGAAAAGCACAGAGGTCTGGAAAGTATGATCATGTGGGTCAGTCTCCCCTGTGGCCAGCAGTGCCTGTAGGCTTGTGGACACCATGGCTGTCAGAAGGGGGCTTGATCAGCAGGAGTGTGATGGGACCTCTGATCTCAAGGCAGTTGTCCTCCAGCCCTGCCCCCTCTACACCCTGGGATGACCACTCTCCCACTGACCACTTCCCAGTCTTTCCAGCCCTGGCACTTGGTCGTGTTGTTTTCTCTGCTGGAACTCTCTCTTTTACCTCCTTTTTCTGCCCTGCATAACTTCTGAGGCATGGTGTTCTGGTTCCCTAGTGCTGCTCTGATGAGAATATACCACCAATGGGATGCTGTAACAAACAGGTGTTTATTCTCTTATAGTTTGGAGGTTTTAAGTCTGAATTCAAAGTGCCAGCCTCTAGGGGCTGGGTGAAAGCCCCTTGACCTTGGGCTTCAGCTCTGCCTCCTGCTCCTGGCCCACTGAAGCTGGAGGCTTTTCTTCACTCAGACACCTGCTGGCTGCTGAGCTTATAAGCCCAAGGTTGACAAGTAAAAAGGCACAGTTCTGATGTTACCAAACCACACGGTAGGCCATTCATTCAAGTCCATTGAAAGTGCCAAGGTCAGCAGAGCATGGCAGGCTGCTGAATAACGATACAGCTACATCCAGGGTTCAAGCATGCCATAAGCTAAAGACCATTCCCAAAGCTGTTTTTTATATACCGGGAGCAGACCACATACCCAAAGCAACTACTCAGCTGCTTGTGATAGATCCCACTGTGGAGTTGATTGCCAGTCTCATAATGGGGAATAACTACCACCAGGTGCCCAGTCACTCAACCAGGCCTAGCCAAGTTGACACACAAACTGAACTACCACAAATCCATCCTTTGTCAACTTGACACCTGTACAGATCTCCTTCACTGGGTGGCTCCAGTCCCCTAGTTCCTGAGTGGCAACCTCACCCCCTTGATCTGGTGGGCCCCATTCCTCTCCCTCTTGGGCATGGCAGCCCTACCCCCTCTCTCTTGGGCAGCAGCTATAACTCCATCCCACTGACTCACGTGAACGAGCAGCTCCACCCTCCAGAACCAAGTTGGTGCAGATCTGGCTCTTTGAAACCTAGGGGGCTGTGGTGGTTCCACCCCCAAAGGCCATGGTCCTTCCCTTTCAGGCTGAGGCAGCTCTGCTTCTGTCTCCTTGGTCTCTCCACTTCTGCTGATTAATGCCAAAGGCAACCCTCTCCACCAGGAATCTTCCTGCCCTCAGAGCACTCAGCGTTCTTGCTCCGTGGACCAGCCAACCTGCTACTCCATCTCATGCTGGTCTTCTTTACCAATTAATGCCTAAAGGCAACCCACTCTGCCAGGAAGCCACCTGTGCAATGGGACCAGCTTTCTCTTCTGTGGGCTGGTAAGGCTGTCACTGTCTCATGCTGGTTCTCTCAGCTCTGCTACTGCCATCTCTCATGCCAGTCTCTGGGCTCCTGCCATCTGTCATGCCATATGCCGGGGTCTCTCTGCCAGGGTCTCTGGTCAAGGATGCACTCCACTCCTGTTTCTACATTTTTGGTATCTGTCAGAGCAGCACCTCACTCTCTTGACACCATATTTTGTTCTGGTTCCCTAGTGCCGCTCTGACAAGAATATACCACAAATGGGATGCCTTAACAAACAGGAGTTTATTCTCTCACAGTTTGGAGGATTTAAGTCTAAGTTCAAAGTGTCAGGCTCTAGGAGCTGGGTGAAAACTGCTCAGCCTTGGGCTTCAGCTCTGCCTCCTGCTCCCGGCCCACTGAAGCTGGAGGCTTTTCTTTACTCAGACAGCTGCTGGCTGCTGAGACTGACAAGACCAAGGTCGACAAATAAAAAGGCACAGTTACGATGTTACCAAACCACACGGCAGGCCATTAATTCAAATCCATCAAAAGTCCTAAGGTCAGCAGAGCATGACAGGCTGCTGAACAACACCACAGCTCCATGCAGGGTTCAAGCATGCCATAACCTAGAGTCTGTTCCCAAAGCTGTTTCTTATATATGGGAAGCAGACCATATCCTTAAAGTGGCTACTCAGCTGCTCCAATACAGTCCACCATGGAGCTAATTACCAATCTTACCATGGGGAATAACTACCACCAGGTGCCCAGCCACTCAACCAGGCCCAGCCAAGTTGACACATAAACTTAACCACCACAAGCGGCTTCCCCCAGGCAACCTTTTCCAAGCGCACTTTGGATCTTCCCCAACTCTGGTGGATCCCACACGCCACAGCACCTGCAGTCTGAGGACACGCCTGTGTCTGCATCAACTGTCAGCTCCATCAACTCTGTGTCCCAGTCACAGCTCACTGGGGCATCTGCCAACGTGGGACTGAAAGTTGAGTGTGGAATCTGCAATATTAAAAAACGCTTACAGTCGTCTATAAATAGTAAATGTTCATGATACACCTGAAAATTTAATTCAGGTGATCTCTGGAAGCCAAAAATAATAAAACTATTTCATAAAATTACCCTGAAACAATGCGTCTAAATTCACTTTCTATTCAGGGAGGATCTAGCATGTGCAGGGTCCTGGAATAAGACTGCAGTGTGCTGAATGGTACAGTACGCGGAACTGCACTGGGCTGGCTGGGTTGCTCTGTCTCAGAAAGACACATACAGCACACTACACACAGCACACACGCACCCGACATACACAGACACACAGACACTACACACAGCACACACGCACCCGACATACACAGACACACAGACACTACACACAGTACACATGTACACCACACACATGGACACATATACACTACACACACACACCACACACACACACACACACCACATGTACACCACACATGCACGCCACACACACATACACCACACATGCACACTACACACAGAACACATGCACACCACACATGCACACCCCATACACACACCTCACAGGCACCCCCCACACATGCACACCACACACACCCCACATGTGCACCCCACACATACCTACCACACACACACTACACATGCACACTGCACACACTCCACTCCACAAACGCACACCCCACACATGCACACCCCACATACATACTACAGGCACACCACACACATGCCACACATGCATACTACATGCACACCACACATGCACACCACACACCACATATGCACACCACACACACACACAACACACACACAACACACACACACCCCACACCATCCCACACATGCACACCAAACACACATACAGTACACATATACACCATACACACATCCCATACACATGTACACGACACAAACATGCACACCATGCACACAATACACATGTACACCACATGTACACACCATACACACACGATTCACTTCACACACACATCACATGCACACCACGCACACTACATATATACATGATGCATATAACACACATCACACTACAATACAGCACACATGTACACCACATACAGCACACATGCACACCATACAAACACACCACACTTGCACACCACCACCCCAAACATATGCACATCACACACACATACACCACTTATGCACACCATACACACACCACTCATATACATTATACACTCACACCACATGCACACCGCACACACACACCACACATGCACACCATATACATGCAGCATACATACACATTACAGACATACCTCACATGCACACCACACACACACACACATTAGACTCACTGCATACACACACACACACCCCACATGCACCCACACACCACATGTGCACACCATACACACACCACACATATTCACTACATACATTCACCACATATGCACACCACACACACTCATAGCACACATGCACACCATGAACACATACCACAATGTACACCACACACACAAACACTGCATGTGCACACCATACACACCAAACATTCACTACACACACATATCACATGCACACCACACACATGCACACACTACCTATGCACATCATGCATATACCACACACCACACATGCAACACTACACACACACACCACATGCAACCAACACACCCACCACACCACACACCCACCACATGCACAGTGCACACACATACCACACATGCATACCATACACACACCAAACATATACACTACACACACACACCACATCACATACTCCACACATGCACTCAACACCCAAAGCACACATGCACACCACACACACCACCACACACACACATATACACCACACATGCACAACACCTACTGACCTCACACATGCATACACATGTGCATCCTGACACCACACACACTACCACACACCACACAAACATCACACACCACACACATATACAGACCACATAGACATACTACACACACATCACACAGGCACATCATATGCACACACAACACACTAATACATACACACCAATATCACACACACACCAGCATACACCACACCCATATGCACTACACATATAAACCACACACACATATGCCACACGTAACACACCACATGTGCACACTAACACCAAGCATCACAAATCACACACACATATACACACCACACATACACACCTCACCCACTAACACCATACTTACACATTCACATATCATACACACATATACATCTACACACCACAACCACACCCACCAACACACACACCACCCATACCAACCACAACATGCACACACACACCACTACTACACAACACACATGTACATACCACATATACACACCACATACACACTCACACATTACACACACATACATACATTTTACACACCAAACACAGCACAGACACACACCACACACCAACATCACCCCATACACCAACACCACACAAACACCAACACGTATGTAACACACATAAAAACTCACTACACATACACACCACATACACACATCACATACCACACAAACATACTATACACATCACACACATTAACACCACACACATACACCAATACTATACACACCATACACACATAACACATCATGCACACACACACCACAACACCACACATCACACACATACACACCACATATATACCACATACACACTCACAAACCTCATACACATACAGACACACACATCACACATGCCAAACACACCACACATAAAACCACATACACACTCACACACCACACACATGTACACACACCACACAGCCCACACATATCCAACACACAACACATACAACACACATACAGCACACACAACACACATCACATCATACACACATACACTACATGTACATACCATGTACATACACACCCCACCCACCTCATAACAGCACACAGACACATCATAAACATACCAAGTCTACCACATATATACACACCATACCACACACATGCATCACACACCACATACCACACACTCCAATAGCACACACACACACACACCACATACACCTACCAAACATACATACTCACTCACACACTCTCTCATACACTATATATACCACACACTCACACATATACTCAAACTCACACCACACACACTCACCCCCCCCACACTACACACTCTCACACATATACATACTTTCGTATACACACATACTCTCATGTATACTACACACACTACACACACTTTTGAATTCTCAAACATTCTTACCCACTACACACACACCACACACATACCACACACATATATACCCCTGTACTCTCACATACCATACACACTACACACACATTCTCTCCCACAAGTACACTGTCTCATACACACACCACACACACATACTCTCCTGCCACATACCACACACACACAACCCACACTCTCACACACACATTATACACACTCCCAGCTGGGAGCCATTCTCCACAGGATGACACTCCTCATGCTACCCCAAAGGCCAGTGATGTCCGACACAAGAGAAACCCCTGACACAGCTCTCACAAACTAATATGTCGGAGCATTTTTAAACTTGTTTTGTTCATATCATAGAAGGATAACGTGCATTTTAAGATATTTAGGGAAATAGATAAAAACATAAAACAAGCCAACTCCCCAGACCACATCTGTGTGTGTGCTCTCATCTGAGTCATGTGATTTCACAGGGCATGGCCTCCAAGCATTGCAAGGTCCCTCTGTGGCATGGCCGCCAAGCATCGTGAGGTCCCCTGTAGCATGGCCTCCAAACACTGTAAGACCTGCCTGTCCATCACTGTACATACCATCCAGCAGGGCCCTTGACACAGAACAACACTCAGCTAACAGGTGCGGAGTGTGTGCTAGAAGTATAATGAACAGTTGTCACGGAGCCCACTCAGACTCACAGTGACCTTGAGCACGCCAGACTGGAAGTGTGCTCTGCAGGGCTGGCAATGCCTGATCTTGGGGGAGCAGACCACCAGGCCTTTCTACTGAGGCACTTCTGGGGGGACTTGTGCTGAGCAGCCAAGGGCATTGACTGTGTGCCTCAGCCTGGGACTCCACAGGAAAGGAAATGACCAATATTTTATTGTGTGACTGTGACATCATTTATTAACCATCTCCCTGAAGTTAGACATTTAGGTGGTTTCGGTTGTTATTGCTGTTAGGTGCCGTCGAATCGTCTCTGACTCGTGATGACCCCATGTACGACAGAACAAACACTTCCTGCTCCTGCCCCAGCCTCACAATCTTTGCTGTGCTGGAGCCCACCGCTGCAGCCACTGTGTCAGTCCGGCTGAGGGTCTTCCCCTTTTCACTGACCCTCTACTTTTCCAGGGACTGGTTCCTTCTGACAACATGACCAAAGTAGATGAGATGAAGTGTGGCCATTCTCACTTCTAAGGAGCATTCTGGCTGCACTTCCTCTGGGACAGACGTGTTCATTCTTCAGTGGTCCATGGTATTTTCAGCCTTCTTCTCCAGCACCACAACTCAAAGGCATCGACTGTTCTTCGGTCTTCCTTACTCACTGTTGAGCCTTGAAATGCATATGAAGTGACTGAAATGACCATGGCTCGGGTTAGGCGTACCTTAGCATTCAGTGCAACATCTTTGGTTCTTACACTTTAAAGAGGTCTCCTGTGGCAGATTTGCCTAGTGCAACACAACATCTGATACCCTGGTGGCTGCTTCCATGGGTGGTGATTCTGGATTCAATAAAATGAAATCTCTGACAACTTCAATCTTTTCTCCATTGATGTTGATAATTGGCCCAGTTGTGAGGATTTCTGTTTTCTCTATGTTGGGGTGTCATCCATACTGCAGACTGCAGTTAACTTCCATCAGTAAGTGCTTCAAATCGTCTTCACTTTCAGCAAGTAGGGTTTTGTCATCTGCCTATATCAGGTTGTTAATGGTTTTTCCTCCAATCCTGATGCCATATTCTTCTTCATATAGTCCAGTTTCTAGGATTATTTTCTCAGCATACAGATTGAATAACTATGGAGAAAGGATACATCCCTGACATACACACTTCCTGATTTTAAACCATGCAGTATCCCCTTGTTCTATTCGAATGTCAGCCTGTTGGTCTGTGTACAGGTTCCTCATGAACACAATTAAGTGTTCTGGAATTCTCACTCTGTGCAACATTGTCTGTAATTTGTTA
>NW_006922341.1:686212-687523 GCF_000298275.1 Orycteropus afer afer
CAGCTTGGTATTTTTCCTTCAACACCACTGGCTCTTGATCATATGATACCTCCTTAAATAGTTGGAGAATGACAAATTCTTTGGTACAGTAACTCTGTGTATTCCTTCCATCTTCTTTTGATGCTTCCTGCATCATTCAATACTTTGCCCAAAGAATCTTTAAATATTGCACCTAGAGGCTTGAATTTTTTTATTCAGTTCTTTCAGCTTTAGAAATGCTGAGCATGCTCTTCCATTGCAGTTTTCTAACTCCAGATCTTTGCACATTTCATTGTATCACTTTACTTTGTCTCCTCAAACTGCCCTTTGAAATCTTCTGTTCAGCTCTTTTATTTCAGCATTTCTTGCATTCACTTTAGCTACTCTACATTCACGAGCAAGTTTCAGAGTTTCTTCTGACATCCATTTTGGTCTTTTCTTACTTTCCTGTTTTTTAATGACCTTTTGCTTTCTTCACATATGATGCTCTTCATGCCATCCTACAACTCACCTGGTCTTTGGTCATTTGTGTCCAATGCATCAAATCTATTCTTCAGATGATTTCTAAATTCAAATGGGATATAATCAAGGTTTTATTTTGGCTCTCGTGGACTTGTTTTAATTGCCTTCAGCTTCAACTTGAACTTGCATATGAGCAATTGATGGTCTGTTCCAAAGTCAGCTGCTGCCCTTGTTTTTACTGATGATATTGAACTTCTCCATTGCCTCTTTCCACACATGCAGTCAATCGGCTTTCTGTGTATTCCATCTGGTGAGGTCCAGGTATATAGCCACCATTTATGTTGTTGAAAAAAGGTATTTGCAGTGAATAAGTTGTTGGTCTTGCAAAATTCTATCATATGATCTCTGATGTCATTTCTATCACCAAGGCCATATTTTCCAACTACCAGTGATTCTTCTTTGTTTCCAACTTTTGCATTCCTATCACCAGTAATAATCAACACATCTTGATGGCATGTTTCATCAATTTTAGACTGCAGAATTTTTTTAAGCAACTTAAATTTATTCATCTTTGTCTTTAGTAGTTGGTGCATAAATTTGAATAATATTGTTGTTAGGTACTGTCAAGTTGGCTCCAATGCATAGCAACCCCGTGTACAACAGAAAGAAACACTGCCTAGTCCTGCACCGTCCTCACAGTCCTTGCTATGCCGGAGTCCATCATTACAGCCACTGTTTCAATCCATCTCATTGAGGGCCTTCTCCTTTTTTGCTGACCCTCCACTTTACCAAGCATGATTATCTTTCTCCAGGGACTGGTCTCTTCTGACAACATGACCAAAGTAGATGAGATGAAGTCTGGCCATTCTC
>NW_006922341.1:687718-689133 GCF_000298275.1 Orycteropus afer afer
AAAAAAATAAAATTTGAATAGTAGTTGTATTAATTGTGTATGGATTTTATCCTATCACTGACAGCATTGTACTTCAGGATACATCTTGAGGTGTTCTTTCTGATGATGAATTCAACACCATGCCTCTTCAATTTGTTATTCTCAACATAGCAGATCATGTGATCATCAGATTCAAAATGGCCAACACCAGTCCATTTCAGCTCACTAATGTCTAGGATATTGATCTTCAGCTATTCCATTTCATTTTTCACAAATGCAAGTTTTCCTAGCTTCATACTTCTTACATTCCATGTTCCAATTCTTAGTAAATGTTTGCAGCATTTTCTTCTCATTTTGAGTTATGCTCCATCATCTAATGAAGGTCTACAAATCTTTACTCCATCCACATCATTAAGGTTGACTTCACTTTCAGGAGGCAGCTCTTCCCCAGTCATATTTTGAGTGTCTTCCAACAAGAGGGGCTCATCTTCAGCCACTATATCAGACAATGTGACATGACTATTCACAGAGTTTTCCAGTAATATATCAGTCAGTGCTTCATCGCTGTCCATAAAGTGTTCAGTGGCCAGTTTTTAAGTGGGTGGTCCCATCCTTTTTCTGTCTTCGTCTAGAAGCTCCACTGAACCCTGTCCACCATGGGTGACCCTGGTGATGTTCGAAATACCAGTGGTGTAGCCTCCCACCTCATAGCAACAAGCACACTACCACAGTAGGACTAACTGACAAGTGAGAGTGGTGGAGGTGGTCTCTAGTGATTTGCTATCATAAATTCTGCTAGGATAAATTGTGCAATTTGTGCTCTCTGTGTCTCAGTGACCAACCAATAAGGAAAGTGTCTGAAAGGGGTTGCAAGGGAGTCAGACAGAGGATGCAGGCATGTCTGGGGCTCCTGACTCATCTGCTGGCAGACACTTCTCAAGTCAGTGCCTGCATTACTTTAGGTGGAGACATTCTGCAAATACTCCTTTATCCTGTATCCAACAGCCAAGGTAGCTAGAATGGACATTTCATTTTTCAGAAGCAAGCACATCCCCCTTGAGGAATAACATTACATTTTCTTGGCTTTTATGCCTTGTGTAAAATGTACACTTTTCAGAAGCCCAGGAGAAATGACTTCGAATGAATTGCATTTTATTAACAGTGACTTATATTGGTAACAAAGAAACAGAGGAAAGGAAATTTGCAATTTCTTCTCGTCATCAGAAAAATCCAAGTGAGAGTCAGGAACAGCGGTTGTGTAACTCAGGCAGGTCTTGAATAAATGCAGGGTATCCACTGTCCTGAGCTCCACTTGGCCAGCCTCAGAGGGTCCTTATGATGTCCTCCATCTGTACAGACTGCCTTGTACGTGGCAGAGCCAAAAGTGTGGACAAAGCTAAATCGTTACGAGCTGCGAGCTGTGAAGACAATCAAAC
>NW_006922341.1:690178-691437 GCF_000298275.1 Orycteropus afer afer
CAGAAAGGAAAGCAGACAGGGGCGGGGACAAAGGAAGAAAAGAAGGGAGGGTAGCCTGGGGTGGGGATGAGGCAGTATCTTCTGTGGATGCCAGCAAACAATTCCAGTCCAATGGGGAGAGCTCACAGAGGGAGTGAAATGACCATGGTCGAGTTGAGTGAAACAAGAGTTAAGAAGCCCAGAGCTATGGGTCACTGGAACCTGCCTGTCAGGCCCAGCTGGAAGGAAACTCCCAAGGATGGGCTGGGCTGGAATGACCCTGGAAGGGGCCTGTAGGCTCACTCTCAGGCATTGGGCTGGGGTGTCCCCTGGACCTCGGCAGTTTCCAGGACAAAAGAAGCTGAGAGACAGCCTGACTTCGCTGAGAACTTGCCCTGACGTTTGTCAACTTTATGGTCTGCCAAGACTCCACCATCAGTACCACACGGGACAGGCGACAAGCTGTCATGATTCTTATTAAGCAGAAGACAAAGAGGAGGTTTGGACCCAGAGAGCTATGCCCCTGGGGTTGTGTGGCTCTGAGGGGCCCACGCAGACAGAGGGTGCACAGTGACCATGAGCGCACCCACTCATCTGCAAACACCATGGCCTGGCCTTGCTGTTTTGGCTGTGTGGGTCATTCCCGTTCCTGTCCCTCTAACACAGTAGCCCTCTCGAACTTCTGGCTGGATGGTCCTGCTCCACACCCTGTGGGAGACCACTTGGTCCCACCCCTCCTACGTCCACCAATAAACACCCTCCCCCAACCCCACACTAAGGACCCATCCTGTCCATGTCTGCTTAGATGTCATTCCCCCCACCACTCACTTATTCAAGAAGAATCTGCAGGGCACTGAACAAGGGGGGATTGAGGCTGAGGACGAGTCAAACTGTGTGAGGTTGAAGAGTACCCTCCACCACAGAATATTAGAGAGACCACAGAGTACCCACCACTGAGTACTAGAGTGGCTGCAGAGTATTTGCCATCACTGAGTCTCAGAAAGGTTGCAGAGTTCCATCACTGAATATCAGAGGGACCTCAAGTACCCTCCACTGAATATCGGGGGACCACAGAGTGCCCTCCACTGAATATCAGAGAGGCTGCAGATTTCCCACCACCACTGAATATCAGAGCGGATGCAGAGTGCCCACTGTCTCTGATCCCAACGCTTAGCTGTACCCAGCCCCCACTGCCTCTTTGTGGGGTTGATGTGTGAGCCATGTGTGGGTTTTGCCCCCTCCCAAGTCAGTGTGGCAGGAACGACTGAGAAGAGACCAGG
>NW_006922341.1:691867-693002 GCF_000298275.1 Orycteropus afer afer
CTCTTCACGATGGGAATAATATTAAGAACCTGTTGCTGTGGAATCAGCCCCGATTCTCAGAAACCCTCATGTCAGAAGAGTTGCACTTCACAAGGGTCTCAATGGCTGATTTTTCAGAAGTACACCCCCAGGAATTTCTTCTGAGGTGTCTGGGTGGATTTGAACCTCCAGTCTTCCAGGTAGCAGTCAAGCATGTTAACTGTTTGCACCACCCAAGGACTCTGGGAACATTACTAACTTCAAGTAGTCACAGGTGATGCATGTGTGACATGTAGCAGGCATTCAGCAGGAAGCAGGAATGTCATTATCATCACTGTTATTAAGTCTCACTATTTACATCTCTGCTCTATTGCTGTTAGGTGTTGTCAAGTCATCTCCAGCTCATAGTGACCCTGTGCACAGCAGAACGAAACACCGCCTGGTCCTGAGCCAGCTCCATGATCCTTGCTATCCTTGAGCCCATCACCATGGCCACTGTGTCAATTCACCTCATTGAGGACATTCCCCTCCTTCGTCGATCCTCCACCTTACCAAGCATGACATCCTTCTCCAGGGAATGGTCCCTTCTGACAACATGACCAAAGTATGTAAGACAAAGTCCGGCCATTCTCGCTTCCAAGGAACATTCCAGGTGCACTTCCTCCAGGACAGATTTGTTAGTTCTTTTAGAAGTCCGTGGTACTTGCAGCATTCTCTGCTAACACCACAACTCAAAAGCATGGACTCTTCTTTGGTCTTCTTTATTCATTGTCCAGCTCTGACATGCATATGAGATGATTAAAAATGCCATGGTTTGTGTTAGGCGCACCTTAGTCCTCAAGGAGACATCTTTGCTCTTCAGCACCTGAAAGAGGTCCTTTGCAGCTGACTTGCCCAGTGCTGTACATCATCTGATGTCTTGACTGCTACTTCCATTGGTGTCAATTGTAGAACCAGGCAATGCGAAGTCTGACAACTTCAATCTTTTCTTCATTTATTGTGATGCTGCTTATAGGTCCAGTTGTGAGGATTTTTGTTTTCTTTATATTGAGATGTAATCCATACTACAGGCTTCAGTCTTCAATATTCATCAGTAAGTGCTTCAAGTCATCCTCACTTTCAGCAAGCAAAGTTGTGTTGTCAGCATTTTGTAGAT
>NW_006922341.1:694362-702115 GCF_000298275.1 Orycteropus afer afer
CCACATGTATAGGTGTCATTTGTGTTGTTGAAAAAAGGTATTTTCAATGAATAAGTTGTTGGTCCTGCAAATTCTATCATGCTACCTCCAGCATTATTTCTGTCACCAGGGCCAAATTTTCCAACTACGGGTGACTCTTCTTTGTTTCTAACTTCTGATCTATATTTTCTGTGAATATGTTTCTCTTTAGAAAAGTGACTGACACCTAGGATCAGGAATGCTGAAGTCAGAGCCCAGGATCTGACTTGTGGTTCTAATCTGGTTCTGTCTCATCAACTCCCAGTGATGCATTCAAGCTGTCTGGCCCATTCTCAGCTCAGCGCTCACATCTGTGCAGTGGGCACTGTCAGGCAGCCTCCTCTCTCCAAGAGGGGGAGGGAAGACCGGATGCAGGCACATATGTGAAAGCACTTTGTAAAAAGTGTTTTTTAAGGCTAGCTTCACAGAACACAAATACTTGCTCAAGAATTCCAGATGGCTCCCTGCGGGTTCTGGGAGAAGACCCCAATGCCAAGCCCGGGAGCTTGGTGACAGGCTTTGTCCCCATCCCTGGCCTCCCGAGTGGTGGTCCTGTGCTCTCATCTGCCACGAGAGAACCTTGGCCCCCTCTGGCTCTCCCCACACCCATAGGTGCAATCAGACTGCCCCAACAACCTGCCACGTGGCTGGAACCTCAAGGGCGAGAGCTGTGTCTTCTTCATTTCTGCACCTATGGCTGGCTGGTGGCACCCAGCCTCGATTGTGTCTGCTCAAGGAGGTATTTCAGATCAAGCCTCCACCAGAAGGTTCAAGTGCCTGTGGGAACCCTACTGAGCAAGAAACGGCCTCCCTGACCAGGACCCATACCAAGGCCCTTCTTTTCACAGCCAGCAAGGCACAGCCTTGGTGGCCTAGGACCGAGATAAAGATGAGGGAAAGCTAAATGGTAGGATTCTGGCAACCAGCCTGTGGTGGAGAGAGGGAAGGGGAGGATGGAGCAGGAGAGAAAAGGAGAGAAAGAAGGAAAACGGGTAGCAGAAGAGGGACAAGAGACGAGGAAGTTGGAGAGTGAGGCTGCCCCCCTTTTCCCTCTAAAATTGCAGGTGATATGGGGTCAGGTTGAGAGTGTGGACTCCTGGTGCTACTTGTGCCCCTGGAGGGTTTATGCAGCCCCCCTGTACCTCAGTCCCCTCATCTGTAGGCAGGGGTAGTGATGAAGAGTGATTGACTGAATGGTAGTGAGTTTTCTGAGCACTGCCTGGCCCGTGCTGAGCACACGGCACATGTTTGTAAGGCTCGTAAACACTCAAACATGCTGGTTGTTCCCGTGTCACCACTCTTATCCTTCTGCTCCAATATCATGCACTGCAGGCTTGTTTTTTGGCACGTTTCTTTTTAAGTGAAGACTCAACACAGAGATGAGTTTTTCCAAAAATCAATTGCCACCCCTATGGTAGTTCAGTTTGTCTGTCAACTTGGCTGGACCTGGTTGAGTAAGTGGCTGGGCAGCAGGATGTAGTATTCCTCATGATGAGACTGGTAATCAACTCCATGGTGGAATCTACTGTGAGCAGCTGAGTAGCTGCCTCAGGGGTATGATCTGCTTCCTGTGTATAAGGAGAAGCCTTTAGCTTGTGGCATGCTTGACTCTGCATGTAGCCATGTCATTGTTCAGCAGCCTGTCATACTCTGTTGACCTTGGGACTTACAATGGATTTGAATTAATGGCCTGCCACGTGGGTTGGTAACATCAGGTCTGTGCCATTTTATTTGTTGACCTTGGGCTTGTTAGCTTCAGCAGCCAGTAGCTGTCTGAGTGAAGAGATGCCTCTAGCTTCAGTGGGCCGAGAGCAAGAGGCAGAGCTGCAGCACAAGGTCAAGGAGCTTTCACCCAGCCTGTAGAGTCTGGCACTTTGAACTGGGACTTCTAGCCTCCTGAACTGTAAGAGAATAAACTCCTGTTTGTTAAGGCCATCCCATTTGTGGTGTATTTCTTGTCAGAGTGGCGCTAGGGAACCAGAAAAACCCCCTACAAAAGGGCTTCTTATGGTCCCCACTGTCTGCTGGGGGGGGTCCACATGCCCTGCTTGGGCCTCCACTGTCCCCGCTGTCACCCCTTCCTTTTCTCTGCCCTGCTGCTCTGCACGCAGCCCTCTCCAAGCCACACAGATCCCGGCCATTCCCTCAGCCCCAAATTGCATGCCCCAACCCAGCTTCTCTGCCCTCAGATTCCCCTTACCTTCCAGGGTGGACCCCGCCACTCACTCTGCAGTGATCCTGGGAGGAGCAAGACCTCCCCATGTGTGTGTTCGGGCCTCCTGAGACCAGGTTTACCTGTGTTTGATGACGACAACATGACATCTGTCACAGTAATACCAGAGGCACCACTGAGTACTCACCTATATGAGCAGGGGCCACACAGAGAGTCTGCCTGAAGCTCAAGAGCCACAGAGTCGGGTTAAGAGCCAGGGTTCTGATCTCAGAGCCACACTTTCTGGGCAAGCCAGTCACTTCACAGCTCTGTGCCTCAGCTTCCCCAGCTGTACAGCAGGATTGAGAACAGTGTACACATTGGGCTATTGTGGGACTGAAGGAGACAACACCAGTAAACTGCTGGCATCAGGGCCTGGCACACAGGCAGCTCAAAGCCATGCTGCTGTGTCCAAACCCTCTCCCATCTTTTCTCACAGCAGCTCCAGAGGAAAGTGCTTTACAGACGAGGAACAGAGGCTCAGGAAGGGGGGGGGGGAAGTATGTGAGCAAGGCTGCATGCAGATAGGGGCACCCAGGATCCAGCCAGGTGTGTGATTACCAACCCTGGAGGCTGAGGGTGGGGGGATGTGAGCAAGGCTGCATGCAGAAAGGAGCACCCAGGATCCAGCCAGATGTACGATTCCGAAGCCTGGTCCATGCCCTCCCTGCACAGTCAGGGCCCACAGTTCTCACTCTGGCATCTCTGCTGAGTCTGTTTGTGGTTCCCAGGCACCAGCTGGGAGCACAGGACCACAGGTCTTGACCCAAAGTATAGAACCTGCCCTTTGATGAGCTCCAGGTGACCTGTGCACACTGACCTTGGAGAAGTGCTGTCACAGGCTGGTGGCACCCCACTATAAGGTCTGTCTGAGGACGGGGCCCTTGTGGCTTTGTCACCATTGTCCTGGGGGCCAGGCCAAGCCAGGTGCCTTGGGGTACACAGGCAGCATCTGCCTGCTCTCTTTCCTCTGGTCATATTCCTGCCATCATCCTACTCAGCTCTATCTCCCGTGATGAGGACCAGATGTCTTAGTAGATGGTGATGTGGCCCAAGTGGGGCCGGAGCTGTGGCCTGGGGGATTGGGCACTTACAGTCCCACTGGCTGGCCTGTCCCTCCAACAGATATTCTCTGAGCCCCAACCCTGGGGATGGGGTTGTGAGAACCACCCAGAGGATCCCGGTGTCCAGCAGGATGGTGCACAGATGACACCACATGTTGGTGACAGACTAAGAGCATTCTCTACCTGGAGAGCTGAACTCATGAGACTGTAGGGGAGATCACAGGCACAACGCTGTTGCACTGTCTGGGAAGCTGTGCTGTGTCTGTAGATTAGGGAGCTGTTGACAGGTGGGTGTGGCTGCCGGGCACAGAGAGGCAAGGAGCTGGGGATGAGACTGCCCCGTGAAGTCAGGGTCCTTGAGGGGGCCCTTCCTTCAGCAAAAGAGCAGATTGGAGAAAACATTCACTTCACACAGTATCAAAAAGGAAGCTTGTCATTCCAGGCCTGATCTCCATGAATAGGTGCCCCAAGCCAGTAGCCCCCAGTCAGTAATTCTCCTGGTATAGTAATGACCCTGGTATCTCAAGCCTGTGATGCCCTTGGGGCTGAAGCTGAGACCACACAGGATTCCCACAGATAAAACCCTATAGGCCAAGTTATAAACACCCATGAAAGCAATCCTTCAGGAGTGAGGCAAGACATATGAATCATCAGGGTTAAGTTCCCCAAGGATATCAAATAATAGAACAACTAGTGTTTCTGTTAGGTGCTGTCAGACTGCTTCCAACTCACAGCAACCCTGTGTACAACAGAGCAAAACCCTGCCCTGTCCTGTGACATCCTCATGATCACTGCTATGCTTGAACCCATCGTTGCAGCTACTGTGTCAATCCATCTCATTTAGGGTCTTCTCCTTTTACACTGACCCTCTACCAAGCAGGATACCCTTCTCCAGGGAATGGTCCCTCTCGATACATGACCAAAGCACAAGAGACAGAGTCCAGCCATTCTTGATTCTACAGAGTGTTCCAGCAGGACTTCCTCTAAGACAGATTTGTGTGTTCTCCTGGCAGAGTCTGTATTCTTTGTCAACACCACAATTTAAATGCATCAGTTCTTCTGTAGTCTTCTGTACTCATTGTCCAGGTTTCGCATGCATATGAAGCTACTGAAAAATCAGTGGCTTGGGTCAGTCATACCTTTGTCTTCAAAGAGACATCTTTGCTCTTTAATACTTTAAAGAGATCTTTTGTAGCAGATTTGCCCAGTGCAATACATCGTTTGATTCCTTGACTATTTCCATGGGCATGGATTATGGATCTAAGTAAAATGAAATCCTTGACAACTTCAATATTTTCTCCATTTATTGTGATGTTGCTTATTGGTCCAGTGGTGAGGATTTTCATTTTGTTTACATTGAGGTGTAATCCATAATGAAGACTGTAGTCTTTGATCTTCATCAGTAAGTGCTTCAAGTCCTGTTTTCTTTCAGCAAGAAATGTTATGTCATCTGCATATCACAGATCCTTAATGAGTCTTCCTCCAAACATGGTGCCACGTCCTTCTTCATATAGTCCAACTTCTTGGATTCTTTGCTCAGCATACAGATTGAGTTAAGTATGGTGAAAGATACAATTGTGACATACACCTTTCCTGATTCAAACCATGCAATAACTCCTTGTTCTGTTTGAAAAACTGCCTCCTGGTCTCTGTACAAGTTTCTTATGAGCACAATTAAATGTTCTGGAATTCCCACTTTTGGTAATGTTATCCATAATTTGTCATGATTCACACATTGAGTGCCTTTGCATAGTCAATAAAACAGGGGCAAACATCTTTCTGGTATTCTGTTTTCAGCCAAGATTCATCAGATATCAGCAATGATATCCCTCATTCCATACCCTCTTCTGAAACCAGTTGAATTTCTGGCAGTTTCCAGTCTATGTAATTCTGCAATAATTTAGAATCATTTTCAGAAAAGTTTCAATGTTGTTGTTGTTGTTATGTGCCGTCGAGTCAAACCTGACTCATAGCGACCCCTTCCCCGGGTTTCCAAGGCAGTATCACTACGGAAGTAGATTGCCCCATCTTCCTTCCGAGGAGTGGCTGATGGGTTTGAACCACCAGCCTTCTGGTTAGCAGTCAAGTGCCTTAGCCACTATGCTACCAAAAAGTTTCAATGGTGTGTGATATTAATAATATTGTTTGACAGTTTCCTCAATGACAAAACATGCAATCAAGATGCATTGGGATGCAAAAGTTGGAAACAAAGATAGAACATTGGTAGTTGAAAAATATGGCCCTGGTGATAGAAATGACACCAGAGATCATGTGATAAAATTTTGCAAGACCAATGACTTACTCATTGCAATACCTTTTTGAACAACATAAACAGCAACTACAGAGGTGGATCTCACCAGACGGAATACACAGGAATCAAAATTTACTTGGCAAAGAAGTGATAAAGAAGCTCAATATCAACAACTGGAACAAGGAGGGTCCGACTGTGGAACAGATCATCAATTGCTCATTTGCAAGTTTGAGTGGAAACTGTAGAAAATTATAACAAGTCCACGAGAGCCCAAATACAATCTTCATTATATACCTCCTGAATTTACAGACCATGTAAAGAAAAGATTTGACACATTGAACACCAGTGACTGAAGACCAGATGGGTTGTGGGACAACACCAAGAACATCCTACATGAAGAAAGCAAAAGGTCATTAAAAAGACAGGAAAGGAAGAAAAGAACAAAATGGACATCCAAAGAGACCCTGAAACTTACTTTTGAATGGAAAGCAGCTAAAGCGAATGGAAGAAATGAACTAAAAGAACTGAACAGAAGATTTCAAAGGACAGCTCAAAAAGACAAAGTTAAATATTATAATGAAATGTGCAAAGATGTGGAGTTAGGAAGCCAGAGTGAAAAACACACTTGGAATTTCTGAAGCTCAAAGAACTGAAGAAAGAAGTCAAGCTTCAAACTGCAATAATGAAGGATTCTATGTTGAATGATGTCAGAAGCACCAAAAGAAGATGGAAGGGATACACAGAGTCACTGTACTAAAGAATTGGTAGATGTTCAACCATTTCAGGAGGTAGCATATGATCAAGAACCACTGCTATTGAAAGAAGAAGCTTAAGCTGCATTGAAGGCATTGGTGAAAAACAAGCCTCCAGGAAAAATAAACATCCAGTGAGATGTTTCAACAAATAGAGGCAATGACGGAAGTGCTCACTCGCTTATGGCAAGAAATTTGGAAGACAGTTACCGGCCAACTGACTGGCAGAGATTCATATTTGTGCCCACTCTAAAGAAAGGTGATCCAAGAAAATGTGGAATTTATCAAGCAATATCATTAGTATTGCACAAAAGTAAAATTTTGCTGAAAAGAATTCACAGGCCAAAGAAGATTCTTAAAATAACTAAAATCACCTCTAATCTTTATATGGGACCTCTGGTAGCTTAGTGCCTAAGGCATCTGACTACTAACCAGAAGGCTGGTAGTTCAAACCCAATAGCCACTCCTTGGAAGGAAAATTGGGCAATCTACTTCCATGGAGATATTGCCTCGGAAACCCAAGGAGTGGTTGCTATGAGTCGGGTCCGATTTGACAGCAGTGAGGTTTTTTAAATCTTTATACTGCACTTGCTATGGGCCAGGTACTGCTTTAACAGCTTTATATATATTGACTCATTTCACCTCAAAATAATCTTTGTAGGAGGTATTACTGTTACTCTCATTTTAAAGACAATGAAACGAGGCACAGAAAGATCACAAGGCTAGTGGTAGTCTGGGTACAGAGTCTCCACACTTCGGGAAAAATTAGTGAACCTCAAGATTCATCTGAGGCAATTACCCGGAATATAGCATGAGGAGATAAAGAGTTGGAAAATATGAAAGAGGTGAGGAGCCAATAAGGGAAAAAGTGAAGCAGTCCAACAATGCTAACAAGAGCTCCAGAAGGGAAGCAAAGAGAGGAGAGCCCGCATGGTATACCTAAGGAAAAGGGAGACACAGAAAGGAGTACAAGGGTGCAGACAGCACAGAGAAGTAGTATCACCCAAAGACTGGATCACCAGGAACAGCAAACGCTGACCTACAGGTGGATACGAAGGCAGACAGGCAAGAATGCCAAGTACGGGTGGGCAAATAGGAACACACCCATGACCATACACACTTCTGGTAGTTGATATTGCCACATAAGTATTTTTATGTGCTATAAAAATGTCCATATGAAAGGAAACAGACCTCGGATAAGGAAAGCACTACTGAAGAAGAAGAACAAAGTAGGAGATCTCACACTCATGGATCTCAAAACCTACTCTACAGCCACAGTGGTCAAAACAGCCTGGTACTTGTACAATGACAGACACATAGAATGGAATAGAATGAGAACCCAGAAATGGAATAGAATTGAGAACCCAGAAATAGATCCATCGACCTAGGCTCAGTTGATCTTTGACAAAGGGCCAAAATCCATCCAATGGGGAAGAGTTAGTCTCTTTAACACATG
>NW_006922341.1:702370-703421 GCF_000298275.1 Orycteropus afer afer
CTATGAGTCGGGTTTGACTCGACGGCACATAACAACAACAACAATACTAGATGAATGGGACCTTCTAAAAATTAAATTCTTAAGTGCATCAAAAGACTTCTTCAAAAGAATAAAAAGAGAACCTACAGAATGGGATAAAATATTCTGTAATGACATGTCTGACAAAGGATTTATCTCTAAAATTTACAGAAAACTCCAACACCCCAACATCAAAAATACAAACAATTCAATTAAAAAATGGGCAGATGACATGAACAGACACTTCATCTAAGAAGATATTCAGACAGTCAACAAACACATGGAGAAATATTCGTGATCATTAGCCATTAAAACCAAAACCAAACTCACTGCCGTCAAGTTAGTTCTGACTCACAGCCACCCTCCTTAGGTTTCCAAGGCAGTATCTCTACAGAAGCAGATAGAGAGATACAAATCAAAACAAAAGTGAGATACAATCTCACTCCAGCATTGATACAAAGTTCAATAAGACAGAAAATTACAAATGCTGGCAAGGATGTGGAGAGATTGGTACTCTCTTACACTGCTGTTGGGATTGTAAAATGATACAACCACTATGGAAATTGAGATGGCAATTCCTTAAAAAGTTGGAAATAGAAATACCATTTGATCCAGCAATCCCATTACTAGATATATCCCATTACTAAAGAAGTGAGAGCCAGGATACGAGTAGATATATGCACACCCATGTTTATCGCAGCACTAGTCACACAGAAAAGAGATGGAAACAACATAAGTGTCCATAAATGGAGGAATAGATAACCAAAGTGTGATATAGACACACAATGGAATACTGTACAACACTAAAGAATTATGTAGAATCTGCAAAACACCACATAACGAGGATGACCTTAGAGGATGTTATGCTGAGTGAAATAAGTCAATTACAGAAGGACAAACATTGTATTAGTCCACTACTGTGAGAAGTCAGGGAAATGTTTACACATGGAAGGGAACTTTATTGGTTACCAGGGGTGGTGGGGGGAATGCCTAGATATGTTGGAGGAAACAAACAAACAAACAAACAAACAAA
>NW_006922341.1:704037-705255 GCF_000298275.1 Orycteropus afer afer
TTTTTTTTTTTTTTTTTCTTTTACCAAAATATTTTGATGCCAGCCTTCCTTCCACTGTCCTAAACAATAAAGAATTTTTTAATGAGTTGAAATTAAGGAAGGACTACAACTACTAGAAAAGAAGAGAGGAAAAGTTTTATTAGTTTGAGGTTTCAGAATCCCCCAAAACCAGGAACAGTAAGGGTTAGGTTGGCACCCCACACAGAGTATGAGTATGTGCAGGTGGCATCCCCGATGATTCAGAGCTTCAGGGACTGTGAGTGCTCCAGCTGCATAACTCAGGGACTGTCCTGCCAGCTTCTACACTGGCTTGACTGGGCATAATTCAAAAATGAAAAGCTCATATTCATCCCATACTTCTGGAGCTCTGTGATAGCCTTTAATCACACCCCAATGGGATGGCTTCCACGTACTGTATTATGGTATTTCTTCAAGTAATTGGTAAAAGACACAGGGTCTAATTGTTCTATAACACTAATGCTCATTTTATCTAGATGTTCAGTGGATCTATAAATCTCTCCCTGGGATACATCATACTGACTGTAACAGAACCTTGGACCCCAATGGCAGAAATCAGAAGAAACCACAAAGAGATTCCTAGGATCTGCTAGACATTTACTGAAGAGTTTTTCCAATTCCTGTCCTCTTGACTCACTCAGAGCTCCAACCAGTACAGGAATAACGGTAACCTCATCCTTATGGCTTTCCATGGCTTTAGCGGGATGAGGCAGATGCCTTTCAATACCGTGTTCATCTTCACGTGTCTGCAGAGGCATGCGCTCTCACATTCCTGTTCTCCACAGTTCTTCATAAATGTCTCGGCCAATACGAAGGTCATACAGAAGGACTCTATGTACATCCACACTGGGAAGTGTACATGGAGAGAAGGGCGCGAGGAGACGGCCCATGGGGGAAATTCTCCAGGTAATCCATGGATCCACTTGTCTGTGAGCCTGGGCAGCACAAGACCCACAGTGCGCATATCCTGTGTGGGGTGCAGTAATGGTTCTGGCAGATATCTTTGTAGACTGCACTTGTGAAAGCCGACCTTCTAACTGTGCATCCAGCTGAGGTCCTGAGGCCGGGTACCAGCTCCTGGCCTGACTGGCTTCCCAGCAGACCACTCTGTTGGGCATCTTGGGGCCTGTGCCGCTTATGGTGCATAAGGATGAGTGAGGAAGAGGTAGCAGTGATGGCGGCAGGAACGGCTCTGAGGGG
>NW_006922341.1:706055-708679 GCF_000298275.1 Orycteropus afer afer
AATAGAGTGGGAGAAGAAATATGAAATAAAATTTAAAATCTTAAAAAAGACCAGGCTTATTGGTTGGACAGAGACTGGTGAAATCCTCAAGATGATAGCTCCTTGTCACCCTTCAGGACTGGAATTAGACTCACTCCTGAGGCTTAACTCTCAAACAGACAATAGACACACCCCTATGAGCTGAACACCTACACCAGAGAGGTGCACTCCTTAGGACAATCAACCACGGTAGCTCAGAAGGGCAGCATTTGCACAGGGAGAAAGTTAAGGGGGAAGGAATGCATAGGGGAGAAGGACACAGAGAAAGGGTGACCACAGCGAGGATGTGGGAGGAGAGCTGTTACATTGTGGCGAACGTAATCAGCGTCCTGAAACAAAATGTGTGTGAACTGTTGAGTTTAAAAGGAATGTGCTTTGTAAATAAATAATAATAAAAAGTTAAGAGAGAGAGAGAGAGAGAGATGGAGAAATACAACATTCAAATATATAATGACTTGAAATTTCCTAGAAATGCTGAAATCTGTAAGTCCTCAGATTCAGGGATCACAGTTTCAAATAGGATGGTCTCTATCTATATCTACATCCTCAAGCTGGACATGATCGTGCTTAAAAAAAAAAGCCACCCCAGCCCCCTCTTGGTCTTGTCTAAGGCTGGACTATTTCTGTTCCTGCTATGCCTAATGATGCAGGGCTGACAGAAAAGAAGTCTCATTTCCGCCTGACCTGGGCTTCTGGAAAATGGAGGAAATAGAGTATATCCAGTAGGAGAAGTGAGGGAACCTAAAGCACATTGTTCTGCAGAGTGGATCCCTGTGAGGCACAATAGAAAGGAAATGACTCGCTTCTGCACAAAGCAGAGTCTACTTAGCCATTGGTGGGGCTTCTTTGGGAAAGCCATTTAAGTTCTCCCAGTGGAGTTCCTCCCAGTTCTGAGGGATTGTACCAGGTGGGCCCTGCTGAGTGACCTCCGGCGCAGGGGCAGGGGCAGTCTTAACCCTGATGTGTTATCCATGCTCCCATGCCAGTCACTTCCACTGTGGTAGGTGTGGACAGCAAGACTTCACAGGGTCTTTTCCAACTTTTGCGAGGGCCTCAGGATTCCAGGCCTTCACATAGTCTCATCTCCAGGGTCAGCAGTGTGCACAGGGACCTCGGGAAGTGGCCTGTAGGGTTGAGAAGAGCCTTATCCTCCCACAGGGTCTGTAAAGTCTGCCTGGTTACCTGAAAATAGTGTTTTATAAACAGGTTACTTTTTTCATGAATACTTCCAGCCCCTAAATTCACATCAGCATGGTATAATTCAAATCAGTGGCACTTAGGTTTTGCACTAGGGGTGCCCTTACACCATCTCAAAGGGATTTATTTACCTTCAGTTTTGTTATGGGAGCCACTCTGATTCTGAACAGGGCCATGGGGAGAGTTATTTTTACCCAGTTTAATTTAATTACTTGGCATAATTTAGCTACATGAGTCCTTAAAGTTTGATTTACCCTTTCTACTTCACCACTTAATTGGGGTCTCCAAGCAGCATAAAACTTTCCCTCAATACACAAATGTTGAGACACCAACTGGTTTATTATGCCACTGAAATGAGTTGCGTTGTTGACCCCAGCCACCTGGGAATTTCAGACCTAGGAATAGTTTCTCCCAATAGTCTTTTGGCTACTCCATGGCTTTCTCAGTCCTGCAGGCGAAGGCCTTTCTAATCCGTGTATACCGTCACCTCTGACTCTGTGCCATTCTCAATGCCTGCCTGGGTCATGGTCATTGGCTCAGCTGTCTGCACTGACGTTTCATGAGAGAGCATCATCTGTGCTTCTAAGACCTTGGCAAGGCTGCTGATTGTGTAGCCTACCTTCCATCGTCCATTCTACAGAAGCTACTTCCATCTGTGAAACAAGTAAGGTCAGATTCTCACAGTGGCTGGTCAGAGAGATCTGGCCTGTTGGTATAACCCAGGTTAAGGGTCCTGACACAATCACAGTGAATGGGGGCTGCTTGAGGCAAAGTGGGCCCCAGTGTGGCCAGGTTTATGCTAGTTGCTGGCTAGATCTGCATGCTTGGCTCGTCTCCTAAGGAGGCCTGATATTGAGAAGTTCTTGCTCAGGACAGCCAGTGGGTGGCTCTTGGGTCTAGGACTGCCAGGACTGAATAAGCAACATAAACCCGAATTTTCCATCCTAAGGTTAGCTTGTCAGCGGCTTTCAGCATCCTCACTGTTGCTGCTGTCACTTCCAAGCTGGAAGGCCAGTACTGTGTCACCGGATCTAAAGTTTTGGAAAAGTATGTCACCGGTCTTCTCCAAAATCCCAGGAACTATGTGAGAACTCTGGCCACTATGCCTTGATGTTGTTGTTGTTATGTGCCCCCGAGTCAGACCCGACTCCTAGTGACCCCTTCTTGGGTTTTCGAGGCAGTATCACTATGGAAGTAGATTGCCCAACCTTCCTTCCAAGGAGTGGCTGGTGGGTTTGAACCGCCAGCCGTCTGGTTACCAGTCAAGTGCCTTAGGCACCAGAGCTATGCCTTGATACTCATGCACAAACAAATCAAAGGCTTATGTCAGTCTGGCAGTCCTCAGGCTGGGGCCTCCAGTCAGGCCTGCTTTAATTTATCAAAGGTCC
>NW_006922341.1:710299-712089 GCF_000298275.1 Orycteropus afer afer
CCTGGCACTTTGAACTCAGACTTCTAGCCTCCTGAACTGTAAGAGAATAAACTCCTGTTTGTTCAGGCCATCCCATTTGTGGTATGTTCCTGTCAGAGTGGCACTAGGGAACCAGAACAGGGGTCTAGGAACTTAAGGGGTCCTAAGGATCCTCTCCTCTGGTTAGTACCAGGGAAGGAGCTGAAGACTGGTTTCCCTTAGCAACAGTGTGAACATAAATCTTACAGGCTTGTTGAGTTTCTTTATCATTGTACAAAGACATAAACATCACTATATACAAATCCAGTTGCAAAATAGCATTACAATTTACTGACCTGTAAGACAGCCAGAATTTTTGGTCTCCTAATTCACATTGTGGTCACACAACTGTGCTGAAAAGGACTAGCCTTTTCCCTTTCATGGGATCACAACCCAATTTATTCCAGTGTTTTAAAATACATTCTAGAGAAGTGCACTGTGGTGTACTCTGGCTGTTACCCACCTCAAAACTGGTACCAAAGAAACAGAAGCAGGAAACCAGAGCAGGAAAGCCAGCAGACTGACTAGTTTAATGGTCTTAGCACCGCAGTAAACATTGCTTCCCCTCCCCCTGCTCGGACGCTGGCTGCCGCCACTCTCGATGCAGACATTTTGCCTGGACACCAGGTGCTGCCACCTTCAACACAGGCCGAGCAACTTCAAGGTGGGCTAATAACAACCAGATTACAAACTTAAACCTCTGATCAAAACAAATGTAAGTTCACCTGAAGCAAGATTCCTTCGTTGTCTCTCAAGAAGACATCACTGGATCCAGGCCAAGTCCTTCAGGTCACAGGTTGAAGGCTCTCTGGGGAAATCCCCAGGGGAAGGTGGTGGCACGTGTTCCCCCTTCCCCAGGGGGCATGGACTGGCCACAAAACAGCACCCCTGGCTGACTAGCCAGAAAAATGCAACCATGAAACTGGGTCTAGGTGTTATTTGCTGTGGCTGACAGAACCAGAGACTCACGCTGAGGCAAGGAAAGAAGCTCTGTTTGGAAGGTTAACAGTAGGGATCACTCAGGACTGCTGTTGCCAAGGGAGTTCAATGGGACTTCAGGTTACTTTCCACTTTAAACTTCTTGTAGAAAAAATAAAGGAGGAAAAGAAAAGGGAAGCCCAAGGAGAGGGTGGGTAAGGTGCAAATAGCTCCATTAAAAAAAAACACTGGTTCAGAGGAACTTAAATATTCCTGTCTTCACACAAGAGAGCTCTTCTGACAGATGAAACAAAGTTCTTTAAGTGTAATGCTTGGCAAGGTCCTCAAATAACAATATGAGTTTGCTATGCTTGCTTTCAACTTATCAAGAAGCAGTGAGAACATTAGGTAGTGAAAACATAAAAAAGATAGCAAATGGACAATTTATACTGATACATAAAAAACACACAAACCATTCAGCAAAAACAAAATGCATGAACCACTCAAACAAAAGCAAAACTACACTCCCACACAGATGCTCTGGAGACCCTGATCCTGAAATAGTACCCCTTGAACCAAGTCAGCCTTCCTCTTCCAAGGAACGATATGAGGCAGGGTTCCCATAAGGGACAATCAACTAAGCCTGCCCTCATGCCACGGAGGAGCAGTACTATTGTGACTAGGGGCAAGCCTATCCAACCTGCTTTGGTCCCAGTCCTGTGGCACCCAGGAAAAGGGTAGGGGACTTACCAGAAGCCAGCACCTGAAGTTTCCCTTTTGCTTTTCTTCTATGTGAAATGGACTGGTAGAGCCGCCTGCAAATAGAGGCAGTGGGCAGTCTGCCTGGGGAAAGG
>NW_006922341.1:712559-716020 GCF_000298275.1 Orycteropus afer afer
CCAAGGAGACAGAGAAATCGCTTCTCTAAAATGTCTGTCTCCCTGAGCAAAGGGGTGAACATGATTATATAGGGAGGTGGGAAGGGGGTTGAAGATCCCTTGGACGGCCAGGAATGTCTTTGTTCCTCTGTTCCCTGGTTACTTCAAACTCAGCATCCCTCTTCCCAGGGTTGTCTTGTCTCATAGGCTACAATTCTCAGCCAAAACCAGTCATGGGAGAGGGTTATGCTTAGAAGAATGTATAATTGAAAATAACACACCAAAAGAACTCGCATCTGTAAAGAGGTTGGCTATTCTCTTTACTTAAAAGAAAGCAAAAGAGAGGTAAAAATAGTGAGTTAGTTACTGTGGTTGTTATGTTTGTGTGTCAACTTAGCTGGGTCTGGTTGAGTGGTTGGGCAGCTGGTGGTAGTTATTCCCCACGATGGGACTGGCAATCATCTCCATGGTGGGATCTACCATAAGCAGCTGAGTAGCTGCCTTTGGGTATGTGGTCTGCTTCCTGCATTTAAGGAGAAGCCTTGGGAATGGTCTCTAGCTTATGGCATGCTTGGACCCTTTATGTAGCCGTGTCATTGCTCAGCAGCCTGCTATGCTCTGCCGACCTTGGGACTTACATTGGACTTAAGTTAATGGCCTCCTGCCATGTAGTTTGTTAACATCGGGACTGTGCCTTTTTACTTGTCAACCTTGGGGCTTCTCAGCCTCAGCAGCCAGCAGCTGTCTAAGTGAAGAAATGCCTCTAGCTCCAGTGGGCCAGGAGCAGGAGGTGGAGCTGGACCCCAAGGTTGAGGGGCTTTGACCCAGCCCCTAGAGCCTGGCACTTTGAACTTGAACTTAAAGCCTGCAAATTGTAAGACTAAACTCCTGTTTGTTAAGGCCATCCTATTTGTGGCATATTCTTGTCAGAGTGGCACTAGGTAACCAGAACAGTCACTATGATTAATGTCAACTGTAATCATGCTGCTAGTCTTCACAGTTCTGCTTTTTTCAGTGAGGGGCTCCTTCAGTCTTCCACAATACAGCAATTCCATCACTATTAATATCAGGCTTCTTGATAGCATCTAAAAGGCAATGGAATAATACTGTCATGATAGTAGGAAGAAATGTGAGGAGCTAGAATTCTATATCCAGCTAAACTATCACTTACCAATGAAAGTAAAATAAAGACATGTTCAGAAAAAGACTGAGAGTGTTAAGTGTTTAGAGAGCTTCACTTAAAAATTTACTAGTGAAGAATATGCTTCAGGGAGAAATAAATTGAACTCAAAAGGAAAACAAGAGAGAGAAACAATAATAAGCAAAGAAATTGGCAAATGTAGTTAAATTTAAACAAGTATTAGCTATACAAAATAAAGATAATGATAATTAATTTGGGAAAAAATAAAAGCAGAATTGAAGTATATTACTAGACAATATGAAAGATTCAAAGAGTAGTGTCAGAATAAAAGCCTTCTAGGGTCCTGTGTTTATTCATAAGGTTTTCACTGGCCAATTCTTTGAGATGTGGATGGCCCCTTCCTTCTTCCGAGTCTGTCTTAGTCTGGAAGCTCCACTGAAACCTGTCTACCATTGGTGACTCTGCTGGTATTTGAAATACTGGTGGCATAACCTCTAGCCTCACAGCAATGTGCAACAGCAATGTGCAAGCCACCACAGTACAACAAACTGACAGACAAGTAAGACTGAAGTTGTCAAAGATTTTGTATTACTTGGTTCCACAATCAACACCAATGGAAGAGGCAGTAAAGAAATCAGATGACATATTGCACTGGGCAGATCTACTGCAAAAGACCTCTTTAAAGAGCTGAAGAGCAAAGATGTCTTTTGAAGATTAAGGTGTGCCTAATCTAAGACATGGTGTTTTCAATGGCCTCATATGCATATGAAAGCTGGACAAGGAATAAAGAAGACTGAAGAAGAGTTGATGCTTTTGAGTTGTGCTGTTGGTGAAGAATGCTGAAAGTACCATGGACTACCAGAAGAACAAAGAAATCTGTCCTGGAAGAAGTGCAGCTGGAGTGCTCATTGAAAGCAAGAATGGCCAGACTTCGTCTCATCTACTTTGGTCATGTTGTGAGAAAGGACCGTTCCCTGGTGAATGATAGCATGCTTGGTAAAGTGCAGGGTCAGCAAAAGAGGGGAAGGCTCTCAATGAGATAGATTGACACAGTGGCTGCAACAGTGGGCTCAGATACAGCAAGGATTGTGAGGCTGGTGCAGGACCAGACAATGTTTTATTTTGTTCTACATAGGGTCTCTACGAGTCAGAGCTGATTCGACAGGACCTGACAACAACAGGGTCCTGTGTATCCTCACAACTGGACCAATAAGCAACATCATGATAAATACAGAAAAGATTGAAGTTGTGAGGGATTTAATTCTACTTGGATCCACCCACAATCAATGGCCATAAAAGCAGCAGTCAAGAAATCAGACTTTGTATTGCACTGGGAAAAGCTGCTGCAAAAGACCTCTTTAAAGTGCTCAAGAGCAAAGATGTCTCTTTGAAGACTAAGGTGCACCTAACCCAAGGTTGGGCAATCTACTTCCGTAGTGATATTGCCTTGGAAACCCAAGGAGGGGTCACTATGAGTCGAGCCAACTCAATGGCACCTAACAACAACAACAGGGTCCTACGTAGAGGAGGGGCACAAAGATATTCAACCAAAAATTCATATTGGAACTTTAAAGGGTAATTGTGAAAACAGTAGAAATATAACCTACCCAGTGTTGCTGCAAAAAGAGTCCTGGTGATCTGCTTTGGTAAAGACTGCTGCTAAAACACCCTACGGGGCAGCTCTACTCTGTAACACACGGGGTTACCAGGCATTGGGATCTAATTGACAGCATTTCTTTAAGGTGATATAGGTATAAAAAAAAAACTAGATCAGTTCTATAGAAAAGAGAAAATAGGGAACATACCAAAGACAATGTAAATAGTAGACACAAAATAAGATATATAAATCTATATATCAGTTATGACAATAATTATAATTGGGTTAAAATCTCCATTAAAAGTCCTACATTATGAAATTGGATTCTTAAAATATAGCTATATGCAGTTACCATAGGAGTTCTGGTGGCATAGTGCCTAAGGTATTTGAATGCTAACCAGAAGGCTGGTCATTCAAATCCACTAGCAAAACCCACCAGCCACTCCTCAGAAGGAAGACTGGCCAATCTATTTCTGTAGAGATACTGCCTCAGAAACCCAAGGAGGGGTTGCTATCAGTTGGATCTAACTTGATGGCAGTTTGATTTTTATTTTTTGGTATATCCATTTACCAGAAACATACTTAAAATAACAGAAAAAGGTTGCTGATAAAAGAATGGGAAAAGTTGCATCAGCCAAATACCAATCAAAAGAAACTCAATATAGTTATATTAGCATTAAACAAAACAGATTTAAAAGCATGAAGTATTTTCAGGGATAGACAGGCTCACCATTAGTTGTTGTT
>NW_006922341.1:719890-729988 GCF_000298275.1 Orycteropus afer afer
CCATGAGTAGGAAACAACTCGACAGCACCTAACAACAACAACCATCTTTTTTGATGACCCTCTTCCTTACCAAGCATGATGTCTTTCTACAGTGATTGGTTCCTCTTAATATGCCCAAAATAAGTGAGACAAGTTGCACTGCTCTTTCTTCTGAGGAGCATTCTGACTGGACTTCCTCCAAGATAGATATTTTCATTCTACTGTCAGTTCATGGTATATTCAGTATTCTTTGCTACCACCACACCTTGAATATGTCAGTTCTTTGGTGTTCTTTTTCATTATCCTCCTTTCAAATGCATATGAGGCAACTGAAAATACCACATCTTAGGTAATGACATCCTTGCTTTTTAACACTTTAGAGACATCTTTTGAAGCAGATTTGCTCAACACAATAAGTCTTGATTTCTTGACTGCTGCTTCCATGGGCATTGATTGTGAATTCAAGTAGAATAAAATTCTTGACAATTTCAATTTCTTTGCCATTTATCATGATGTTGTTTATTGGTCCAGTTGAAGAATAGAGAGGATTACTACCTAATTGTAAAACAGATACTCGTAATGCGATAGAAAAATGCTAGATTTTTTTTGTTGTTCTTAGGTCCCGTTGAGTTGTTTGCAACTCATAGCAACCATATACACAGCAGAACAAAACACTGCCCAATCCCGTGCCAGCTCCATGATCCTTGCTATACTTGAGCCCATTGTCACAGCCACTGTATCAATCCATCTCGTTGCAGGCCTTCCCCTCTTTTGCCAACTCTCCTCCTTATGAAGCATGACATCGTTCTTCATGGAATGGTTCCTTCTGACAACATGACCGAAGTAGGTGAGACGAAGTCTGGCCATTCTCACTTCCAAGGAGTAATCCAGCTGCACTTCCTCCAGGACAGATCCGTTAGTTCTTTCAGCAGCCCATGCTACAATCAATATTCTTTGCCAGCACCACAACTCAAAAGCATTGACTCTTCTTCGGTCTTCCTTATTTATTGTCCAGCTCTCATATGCATGAGGCGATTGAAAATACCATGAATTGTGTCAGGCGTACCTCAGTCCACAAGGAGACATCCTTGCTCCTCAGCCCTTGAAAGCGCAGCAGACTTGCCCAGTGCTATACATCGTCTAATGTCCTGACTGCTGCTTCCATTGGCATTGATTGTAGAACCAAGCAATGTGAATTCTTTAACAACTTCAATAATTTCTCCACTTATCATGATGCTGCTTATTGGTCCAGTTGTGAGGATTGTTATTTTCTTTGTATTGAAATATAATCCATACTACAGACTGTATTCTTCAATCTTCATCAGTAAATGCCTCAAGTCATGCTCACTTTCAGAAAGCAAAGTTGTGTCATCAGCATATCTCAGGATGTTAATGATTCCTTCTCCAATCTTAAAGCCATGATCTTTTTCATATAGTCCATCTTCTTGGATTACTTGCTCAGCATATAGATTGAATAAGTATGGGGAAAGGATACAGCCTTGATGCACTCCCTTCCTGATTTTAAACCATGCAGTGTCCCTTTGTTCTGTTTGAATGTCAGCCTCCTGGTCATGTACAGTTTTCTCTTGAGTACAATTAAGTGTTCTAGAATTCCCATTCTTCTCAATGTCATCCACAGTGTGTTATGATCCACACAATCAAATGCCTTTGCATAGTCAATAAAACACAAGTAAACATCTTTCTGGTATTCTTTGCCTTGAGCCAAGATCCATCTGACAGCAGCTATGATATCCCTTGTTCCACATCCTGTTCTGAACCCAACTTGTACCTCTGGAAGTTCTCTGTCAATATACTGCTGCAACCATTTTCGAATTATCTTCAGTAAGATCTTATTTGCATGAGATATTAATGATATTTTTTGATAATTTCTACATTGTGTGGAATCACCTTTCTTTGGAATGGGTACAAATATGGATCTCTTCCAGCCAGTTGGTCAGGTAGCTGTCTTCCAAATCTCTTGGCATAACTGAGTGAGTGCCTCCAGCAGGGCATCTGTATGTTGAAACATCTCAATGGGTATTCCATCAATTCCTGAAGCCTTGTTCTTTGCCAATTCCTTTAGTGCAGCTTTGACTTCCTCCTTCAGTAGCTAGATTTGTAAGTGCTGGATAATATAGCCTCAAAATACACAAAGGAAAAATTGACAAAATTAGAAGTTGCTAAATCCTCAGAAGGAAGGTTGGGCAATCTACTTCCGTACTGATACTGCCTTGAAACCCAAGGAGGGATCATTATGAATCAGATTCGACTCGATGGAAAATAACAGCAACAACAGCAAATCTACTATCATAGCTAATGTTCAAACACATCATCCTCAGAACCTGGTGGATCCAAAACCAAAATCAAACTCATTGCTGTTGAGTTGGATCCTACTCAAAGTGCCCCCTCCTTGGGTTTCTAAGGCAGTATCACTACAGAAGTAGATTGCCCAACCTTCTTTCTGAGGAGTGGCTGGTGGCTTTGAACCACCAACCTTCTGGTTAGCAGTCAAATGCCTTAGGCACTATGCCACCAGAGCTCCTACAATACTAAATACAAGTAAGAAGGACAAACTTTGAAAATATACTTCTAAATAACTCATGGATCAGAAAAGTCATGATGAGAACTAGAAAAATAAGGTACTCTTTGCCACTGAGGGCCACTTTGTGTGTGGAGCCACTCCGGTAGGTCAGCAGATGACAAAGGGATGGGCCATGAGAGCTGGGAGGAGCCCCTTCTCCAGGTGGCCCAGGCGCAGGGAGACAAGTCTTCCCAGCAGTGGATGTAGTTAGGTGCTGTCCAGTCGGTTTTGGCTCATAGCGACCCCGTGTCCAACAGAACGAAACCCCCCAGCCCTGTGCCAGCCTCACAATCCTTGCCATGCTTGAGCCCGTGTTGCAGCCACTGTGCCAACACTTCTTGTTGGGTGGCTTCCCTTTTTCACTGCCCTCTGCTCTACTCAGCGTGATAGCCTTCTCCAGGGACTGGTCCCTTTTGACAACATGAACAAAGAAGGTGAGATGAAGTCTGGCCATTCTCGCTTTTAAGGAGCATTCAAGGTACACTTCTTCCAAGAGCGGATATGGACAGATTTTCGGGTGTTTTAAAAACCAACTCACAGGGTCCCTTGAACAAGCTAGTTTTTCCTCCCTGGGCCTCAGTTTCCTTGGATGAGACAGTTGTGCTGCCTCATTCCCACATAGCAGGTGATCTGCCTTATTTTTAACTGTATGTGACTCCATCTCCAGTCCCATTCTGCTGAATATCACAATGATTGAGACAAATTAGTCTCAATTTAAACCTGCCAAGCCCTTTCATAATATAACGTCAGTTTTCTTTTTTATCATTTGAGACAAACGCTGCCTCTTTCTGCCTTTGCTTCCCCAGTCATCCTACGTTTGCTGCAGAGCCAGACGGCCATCCCGCAGGAGCCTGCTTCCTCTGTCTGCAGCTTTGATTTATTGATGCACTGGGACCATCAATCACCATCTTTTTAGTCACTGTCCACAGCCACATCCTCCCTCACCATCTCTTCCTCACCAGCTTCCTGTCTCCAAGATCGTCCCCTCCAGTCCTTTCTCCACGCTGGGCCCACACAGTCTTCCAAATCACCCATGGTCAGCCTGCTGGAAGCTCTTCAGGGCAGCAGAAACCATGTGTCTGCTGATACTGACATTTCTCATCTGCAAAAACCACCATTACCTTGTAACACCACTTTGTAGCAGCAACTCCACTCTCACTCATTCACTTTCTGTTGTTGATTTTCTTAGACTCCTGCAGAAGCCCTGCTGACAAAAGTCTTCAGTCCAGAGCTGGAAACCCACAACCCCAGCCACCTCTGTGGCTGTGCACACCTGGCCACATAGTCCCAGTGACAGTGTTGTCCTCACCTCCCTGGGGGCTCACTGCATGGTGTGGATGGCGACTGCGGAGTTCACCACATTTTGCAGATGGTGGCCATAGAGGTATCCTTACTGGTATTTTGTATGCTTGGTCTACCAAGTTCTGAGGGAGATGTGTTTAAATACTCTACCACGATGCAAGATTTAAGCAACATCTCCTAATTTTGTCCACTTTTTCTTTGTGTATTGTGAGTCTATATTATTCATTGCTTATAAATCTAGCATTTTTCTATCACACTCTGAATACGTTTGTTTACAATTAGGTGGTGACTCGCTCTATCCTCACAAATGGACTGGCAGGTCCTCAGGCCCCAGTATGTTAGCCCTGCCATGGAGGACTGTGTGCACAATGGTTGTGAGAACTCCCCCACTTAGGTGACCCTCATTTGCAATGTGACGTCTCTGCTCCCCCAGCATTGTTGTTGTTAGGTGCCATCGAGTCATCATTAACTCATAGTGACCCTATGTACAGCAGTGCCAACCTCATGATCCCTGCTATACCTGAGCCCATCGTGGTAGTCACTGTGTCAGTCCACCCTGTTGAGGGCCTTCCCCTCTTTCATTGACCTTCCACTTTACCAAGCATGATATCCTTCTCCAGGGAATGGTCTCTTCTTACAACATGGCCAAAATAGGTGAGAAAAAGTCTGGCTACTTTTGCTTCCAAGGAGCATTTTCGTTGCACTTCCTCCAGGACAGATTTGTTCATTCTTTTAGCAGTCCATGGTACTTTCAGCATTCTTTGCCACCACCACAACCCCAAAGCATCGACTCTTCTTCGGTCTTCCTTATTCCTTGTCCAGCTCTCACATGCATATGAGGCCACTGAAAATACTATGGCTTGTGTCAGGCACATCTTAGTCCTCAAGGAGACATCTTTGCTCTTCAGCACCGGAAAGAGGTCTTTTGCAGCTGATTTGCCCAGTGCTATCGGTCATTTGATATCATGACTGCTGCTTCCATTGGTGTTGATTGTAGAGTCAATTAATATGAAGTCTTTGACAACTTCAATCTTTTCTCCATTTATCGTGATGCTGCTTATTGGTCCGGTTGTGAGGATTTTTGTTTTCTTTATATTGAAGTATAATCCACACTGCACACTGTGTTCTTCAATCTTCATCAGCAAGTGTTTCAAGTCATCCTCACTTAAAGCAACCAAAGTTGCATCGTCAGCATATCACAGGTTGTTAATGATTCCTCCTCCAATCCTGATGCTACATTCTTCTTCATATAGTCTAGCTTCTTAGATTATTTGTTCAGCCCACAGGAGTAGGAGGAGTCTAGTTCCCCACCCATGAATTGGGGATGGGCTTTGACCACCAGAATGTTCCAGAAGTGACTGCAGGAGTTCTGACTTCAGACCTCAGCCTCAAGTGGCCTGAAGCTCTCTCTCTTTCTCAATCTCTCTCTCAGCCTTTCTCACTCTCTCTCTCTCTCTCCCCATGTGCAGAAGCTGACCATCCGGGGGATGAGAGACTGTATGGAGCAGACAGGCACTTGCCTGATGAATAAACCAGCCATCGAAGGCTGACACCAACTCCTTTGACCTATCAGCCCCTGGTGAACTAGCCAGTGCCTGTAGTCACATGACTGACCAGATGAGACAAGCAGGAGAACCACTCAGCAGTGTCAACCCAATTTGCTGACCTCCATAATCATGAACAAACAAAATGGTTGTTATTTTATATCAGTGAGCTTTTGGGTGGTTAATTATCCAGAAACATGGAACTAATATACATGCTTTCATCCCATCTCTTAAATGTTCTGATGATGATGATGATGTCCACTTTCAGTAATCAGGGGTTTTGTGTCAGACTCTGCTAAGTGCTGACAAGTTTAAGGGCTTACAATTCTCTCATTGATCCTATGAGTGAAGGGCTATCATCATCCCTATTTTCAATGAGGAAACTGAGCCCTGAAGAGACAAGCCGTTTGCCCAAGGCTGTACTGCTGGCAGGTGGCAGAGTGGAGCTGGGGCTTAGGCATCTGGTTCAGACCCAGCCCCTTTGCCACTACTCCTTCCACTCCTCTGTTTCTCCGAGATGTGGCTCCAGCTCTCCACCTCACCCCCTCCCCATTTAGTACATGGAGGGTAGAGTGAACATTTCCCCAGATAACACATGGAGGGTAGAGTGAATGTCTCCCCTTGTAGTGGCATGGAGGGTGGAGTGGACACCTCCTCATGTGGTGTGTGAAAAGTCAAGTTAATGTCTCCCTATGTAGCATGCAGATGGTAGTGTGAATGTCTTCCCGTGTTGTGTATGGAAAGTGGAGTGAACATCTTTCTATGTAGTGCATGGAGGATACTGTGAACACCTTCCTGTGTATCGTGTAGAGGATGTGTGAACGTCTCCCCGTATAGTGTGTGAAAGGTAGTGTGAACATCTCCCCGTGTAGTGTGTGGAAAGTGGAGTGAACGTCTCTCTATGTAGCACATGGAAGGTAGGAGGGTAGAGTAGACGTCCTCTCATCCCTGCCTTGCTAAATACTTTCCTAGAAATCAAGAACACAGTTTCTAGAAGAGGCAGAAAAAGGCTTTGCTCTGGAAGGGAGACCCGAACCCAGCTGGCACTCAGCACCCAGCTCCCACCTTGTCTGTGCTACAGTCTGTCAGTTGGCAGCACCCGTGTAGTACACTGAATAGTGCTCCCCTGAAAATGCATGGCCACCTGGAACCTCAGGCATCACCTTGTTTGGAATAGGGCTTTTGCAGATTTTATCAAGTTCACATGAGGTCACACTGGAGTAGGGTGGGCTCTAGTCCAACGACAAGTGTCCTTACAAAAGAGGAGATGAAACACAGGGAAGATGGCTATGTGATGAGGGGGGCAGAGATGGAAGTGATGCAGCCACAAGGCCTGGGACCACCACAGCTGGAAGAGAGGCTGGGACTAATTCCCCCTCAGTCTCCAAAGAAACCAATCCTGCCAACACCTTGACTTTGAACTTCTGGCATCTAAAGCTGAGACGATGGTTGGTTTAAGGCATGCGTATGCTTTGCTGCAGGATGCTTACATATTCCTATGTAGGACCCTGCCCCAAAGCCGTCTGAGGGTGAAGATGATTGCAGTGAGTGTACCATCAGACCATGGTTTGGGAGGCAGAAGAGAAACCAGAGCCTGTTCTCACTGGTGTCCAGCAGGGTTAGGCCAGGCAAGTCCTTTCCTCCACCCCAGGCTCCACTCTCACAGCCTTCAGGGGCAACGGGGCCCTCCCCCCACCCTCAAACCCTGGGTCAGTAATGACATTCTTTTCTTGCCACCTGATTATCCCTTTCACTGCCTGTTTGAGGACAGAACTCTACAACCTCAAAGACATGCCTCCCTTTCCCAATGGACCCAAAGCCTGCCTGCTGGAGGGTGGGGATTTGTGGTCCCTAGGGAATGCAGAGAAATTGAGAAGATCTCAGGGCTATCACATTCCCACCATGGAGAGGATTAATGTGGTCAGATTAAGGGTGCATGATTGACAGGAAGAAAAATCTGTGGGCCATCACCTTCTCATCCTGGAGAAGAGCAAGGTGTTTGGACAAGGGTAGCATGATGGGACAGGAAAAGCTCATAGACCATTGCCTTCCCATCCTGGAGAAGATCAACATGGTTGGAGAAGGGGTGTGTGATGGGACAAAAAGAACTCACAGGCCATCACCTTCTCACACTGGAGAATATCAACGTGGTTGAACAATGGTTGCATGATAGGACAGGAAGCTCCTAGAGGAAAGACTCAGAGCACTGGTACTTGGGCTCCCTGGGGTGAAGGAACAAGGATGCAAGAAGGTATGCCCTGTGTCTAGCAGACACATGTCTGCCATAGCTGCTCCTAGCAGCGTGAGGTCATAGTGGGCAGAGGTAGGTACTGAATACCCAAGTACCAGATGAGAAACTAAGTCTCCGAAAGGCCTGTGATAGGTTGGGCCAGCTGGGCCTGCCTCAGGCCATGCTCTCCCCCTTCCCAGTCCGGCACCATCACCTACTCTGTGCTTCTTGTGAGGTCCTTATCACTGTCAATAACATCCTAGCATGGGTGACACCCACACATGGCCTGGGGACCAGCACCATCACCTATCACTCCATTGAGTCCCAGAGGTGAACCAGCCCCAGGAGCACCAGGGGATCTCTCCTATGGGAGCCCAATAGAATCAATGCTGCCTTATCCCCCTTCAGCTTTAAAAATTCAACTTAGTCTGGCAGTGTGGGTTCTCAGCTGGCAGCAGGGAGTCCCTGACCAACAGTCACTGTCCACTCCTCATTGTCTGGGATGAGGCAGACTCAGAGGTTGGCATTAAAGCACCTCTTCCAAGCACCCGAATCCCATCCCTATGGGGCTCTCTCTTCCATGTGCTCACTGGACCTTGACATCTTACACTGAATTTACCTGTTTGCCCCTCTCACCCATGGGTCTGTGACCACCCAGGAGCACAGCTTCATCTTTCTGACCCCAGCAAGCAGCACAGAGCAGGTTCTCAGTGAGGGTTGAGGAATTAGGAGTGAGTGCATGAATGAGTGAAAGAGTGAGGGAGTGGGTGAGTGAATGAATGAGGGAGGGAGGGAGGGAAGGAGGAAGGGTGGACACTCCCAAGCCATGTAAGCTCTGGAGTGAACAAAGATTAAATTAGCTGAGTAAACAGGTGAAGGACAGTCCCTCATTGAACAAGGAATCCAGGTAACAAATGAAGGAAGGAGTCTGCTTTGTAACCACTACTGAGTTAATGGATCTCGGTTTGAGCGTCAGGAGCTGCTAATGTCACAGAAGGTGAGAAGCCAGCCATATATGCCTCCTGAGAGAGGAATGTGACACCGCCTTTAAAAGCGTTGCAAACATGGAGCCCAGATCTTATCAGACCTCTAGACCCCAAGGCCAACTCAAGGACGTACAAAGAACAGAGGGATGCTGAGGTGACACCATGGGCTGCAGCCAGTGAGATGTCAGTCAGGAACCTGCAGGGCAAGTGCCCGGGTTTCTTCAACAGAAAATCTCAGGACAGTAAAGAGAGATGATGAGACTTTTAGATTCAAAGCCCCAGAGGACACACCAACCAGTCACAGCATGAAGCCTTGTTTAGATCCTGACTCAAACTACAAAACAGATCAATTAAATACACCGTAAAATGCTACTGTCTCTGCTTCAGTCGATTCTGACTCTAGTGACCTCAAGTGTGCAGAGAACTGCTCCACAGGGTTTTCCAGGGTATGGCCTCTTGGAAGCACATTACCCGGCCTTTCTTTCAAGGTGGCTCTAAGTAGCTTTGAAGAACCATTCCTTCAGTTAGTAGTCTAGAGATTGACAATCTGTACTACCCCAACCAACCCACAGCCATTGAGTCAATTCCTACTCAAAGTGACCTTATAGGACAGAGTAGAACTGCCTCATAGGGTTTCCAGGTCTGGAAATTTTTACAGAAGCAGACTCTCACATCTTTCTCCCAGAGTGGCTGATGGGTTTGAACCACTGACTTTGGTTAGCAGCCAAACACTTTAACCACTGCACTACCAGGGCTCCTTTGTACCGCTCTGCACTTATGTAAAAGTGAATATTTTATCTACTTGAGATACGTAAAATAGAATATTTGAATATTTGAAAATTGGATGTTGTTGTTGTTAGGTGCCGTCGAGTGGGCTCCAACTCACAGTGACCCTATGTACAACAGAAGGAAACATTGCCCGGTCTTGCGCTGACCTCACAATCTTTGCTATACCTGAGCCCATTGTTGCAGCCACTGTGTCAACCCATCTAGTTGACAGCCTTCCCCTTTTTCACTGATCCTCCACTTTACCAAGCATGATATCTTCCTCCAGGGAATGGTCCTTTCTGACAACAATGACCAAAGAAGGTGACATGAAGTCTGGCCATTCTGGCTTCCAAGGAGCATTCTGGCTGCACTTCTTCCAGGACAGATTAGTTTGTTCTTTTGGCAGTCCATGGTACTTTCAGCATTCTTCTCCAACACCACCACTCAAAAGCATCAACTCTTCTTCGATCTTCCTTATTCATTGTCCAGCTTTCACATGCATTTGAGGTGATTGAAATCACCATGGCTTGGGTTAGATGCATCTTAGTCTTCAAAAAGACATCTTTGCTCTTCAACACTTAAAGAGGTCTTCTGCAGTAGATTTGCCCAGCACAACACATTGTCTGATGTCTTGACTGCTGCTTCCATTGGTGTTGATTGTAGAACCAAGTAATATGAAGTCTTTGACAACTTCAATCTTTTCTCCAT
>NW_006922341.1:730318-730858 GCF_000298275.1 Orycteropus afer afer
CCTGATGCACTACCTTCCTGATTTTAAACCATGCAGTATCCCCTTGTTCTGTTTGAACGACAGCTTCTTGGTCTACGTACAAGTTCCTCCTGAGTACAATTAAGTGTTTTGGAATTCCCATTCTTCTCAATGTTATCCGTAATTTATTATGATTCACACAGTCAAAAGCTTTTGCATAGTCAATAAAGCCCAATGAACATCTCTCTGATATTCTATGCTTTGAACCAAGATCCACTATGATATCCCTTGTTCCACATCCTCTTCTGAATCCAGCTTGCATTTCTGGAAGTTCCCTGTCAATATACTACTGTAACCATTTTTGGATTATCTTCAGTAAGATTTTACTTGCATGTGGTATTAATGATATTGTTCGATAATTGCCACATTCTGTGGGATTACCTTTCTTTGGATTGGGTACAAATATGGATCTCTTCCAGTCAGTTGACCAGGTAGCTCTCTTCCAAATTTGTTGGCATAGCTGAATGAGTGCCTCCAGCACAGTATCTGTTTGTTGAAACATCAGTGGGTATTCTGTCAATT
>NW_006922341.1:733228-734378 GCF_000298275.1 Orycteropus afer afer
CCTTGGCATTTCAAGGGAAGGGCACTGCACTGTGGCATCCAACAGTCTTTGGTCCCACACCCAGCTCTTCCATGGCTTGCTGTGTGGCTGTGGGCCATTCCCTACCCCAAGCCTCAGTGTTCTCATCTATAAAATGAGGGCCCTCTAAAGTATGACCTTATATATCTCATTACCCCCCAAGCAGCTAACTGAGAGTTTCTGTACAAAATATAAATATTCTTAGAAGACTGAAAGATCATCAGTGATTCACACTTTAGCATAAAATAATTAAATCAGATGGCCTTTGTGGTACTAATAATATGCAAGGGCCATCTACACTGAGAGCATGAGTATCATGATGGGGCAGGGAGGTACACAGTTATAAGTAAGGGGAACTGCGGGGTGAGAAACTGCTGTCACCTTACACACCAGAGCTAGTTAGTGACAGAACTATACTGGTATTCAGATGAATCTCATTCCAAGTCACTGTCTCCTATCTGCAAACTGACATTTGGAGAATAACCTTCATAATATAAGGAATGCAAACATAAAGCTAAGAAAAGATGGCACTTTATCTAAAGATGAAGCTTATGGCCCAAACAACAGTGAAGATGCCTATATTAAATGGACCAAGGAAAACGGTGCAGTAACACCAGTCCTTTCAGAAAGCCCCACTTCAAAGATGAAGAGTGAGTCCTTCTGCTTGGAGGGGCCTGCCCAGTGTCCTGCCCTCCCTACCCTTTCTCCTTCCTTTCCTGATGCCCACCCCTTCCATCCCAGCACCCACCACCCTCTGTCAGATGGTGCTGTCTTGGGCATCTCCCTAAATGCTCTGTGCTGAAGATGCAGCCCCAGGGGCTGTGCCACTTGTCCAAGGGCCTACAGAGCCCTGGGCTGTTCCCATGCACCTGCCATTGCTCTCAGCACCACAGGCAGGGCCTAGTGGTGCCAGTGACTGTACAGCTGGAGGGAGGTTCTGGTCAGCCTTTGAGGGCTGGTGCCCCATGGAGGGCAGAGCAGGGAGGAGACGGCCCTGGAAGTCACTTTATGTGCTCAACCTCCGGTGGCCTTGTGTTGAAAGTTGCCTCAGGGGAGTGCGCTGGGAGCTGGCCTTCTGCTTGGAGGGAAGACCCAGGCTGGATTTTGAGATCACCCTTTTACCCACAGAATC
>NW_006922341.1:735378-735882 GCF_000298275.1 Orycteropus afer afer
GTCTTGAGCATGGGAGGCTGTTCAGCGGCACTTCTGCCCGCCCCACGCCCCCTTTCACCAGATGCCAATAGCCACCCAGTTGCCCCACCTCCCAGTTGTGACAGCAAAAGCGTCTGTAGAGACTGCCAAATTCTGCTCTGGGGGCAGATTAGCCCCCAGGTGAGACTCACTGGACCAGTTCTTTCCATAGGTTCTGGAACGTAAACGTTTCCTTTGCTGCCTTCAAGTCTGCCAGTCCAACACCTTGGAATTTGCAAGGCATCGTGCGGTATGGCTCCTAAGCTCCAACAACGAACACAAATCTCCCTGCCAAAGGCAAACCACTTGCCACCAAAGGAGGGCTTTGATTGCAACCCATCTCCAAACGCACTCTCTGCAGGTTCCGCTCCGATATTTATGGAGTCAGACACGGCCCCGGGGAAGGAGGGATCCTATTAAACTTGTAAGTCCAGCGGTGATTTATTGGCCCAGGAATGGCTGGAAATGCTTTGTCTGAGTGCTCTG
>NW_006922341.1:738382-739480 GCF_000298275.1 Orycteropus afer afer
AGAGATGCAAGGCAGGGTCTTAAGTGGGAGACAGAAATGATCAGGCTTATGCTATAGAGGGTTGAAATATTTCTTCACTCACTAAATGTTTGCAGAATACAAGGTTCACCAGTCTTCTCTCTCTATATATATATGTAAACAAAAAAAACCAAACTCACTGCCATCGAGTCAGATCTGACTCACAGCAACCCTTCCTTGGGTTTCCGAGGTGGTATCTCTATGGAAGTAGATTGCCCCATCTTCCTTCCAAGAGTGGCTGGTGGGTTTGAACTGCCAGCCTTCTGGTTAGCAGTCAGATGCCTTAGTCGCTATGCCACCAGAGCTCCTTTTCTCTATATAGACATATAAATATAATAATAATAATTATTATTTTAGGCTCCCCACTTGGTTTTTTCCCGAGGTCAACCATAAAACAATATAACATGACATGTGACAAATTTAGTTATTGCCCTTCAAAAACCCATGACCTCATTTTGGTGATAGGCCGCTAATCTCCTGGTGCAATTATTTAAAGAGCCTGTTGTCACCACGGGAAGCTCTAACCCACAGCCTGCCCTGACCTGCACCTGCAATCTGTCCTCCCCCGGGGCAGAGAGCTGTGTTCTCATGCCCATGACGAGCGGAAGAAGCAGCAGCGTGGGGAAGAGCTGCCTGCATGGCATTCGGCACCGGCAGCCTTGCAGAGGAACGGCCCCATAGCCCCTCTTATTGACGATTCAGCCAACCGGTGCTTTTTGAAGGCCTCGTCGGGGCCGGTGCTGTGCAAAACATGGGGCCAGCAGTGATTAAATCCATACTCCGTCACCCAGCTACAGAGGAACCAAAACGCCCCACGGATGTGAAAGGACTCCAACGAAGGAACAGTTTTAACCCCATGGCATTCCACAAGGAGCACTGGTGGCACAATAGTTAAAGCACTCAGCTGCTAACCCAAAGGTTGGAGGTTCAGATCCTCCGCCCCTCTGCAGATGAAAGGTGTGGCAGTCTGCTTCGCAGAGACGACAGCCGTGGACACTCCATGGGACAGTTCTGCTCTGCCCTCCAGGATCCCTCTGACTTGGAATTGGCAGTAGGTTCAGTTTGGGTTTGGATTCCACA
>NW_006922341.1:740070-760885 GCF_000298275.1 Orycteropus afer afer
GGGTTTGAACCGCCAGCCTTCTGGTTAGCAGTTAAGTGTCTTAGGTACTATGCCACCAGAGCTCCTTTTTACATGCCTAGGAGGCAATAAAAATACCACGGCTTGAGTCAGGTGCACCTTAGTCTTCAAAGTGACATCTTTGCTCCCTAACACTTGAAAGAGATATTTTACAGCAGATTTGTCCAATGCAATACGTAATCTGATGTCTTGACTGCTGCTTCCATGGGCACTGATTGTGGACCCAAGTAAAATGTAATCCCTGACAACTTCAGTTTCTCCATTTATCATGATGTTGCTTATTGATCCAGTTGTGAAGATTTTTGTTTTCTTTATGTTGAGTTGCAATCCATACTGAAGGCTGTAGTCTTTGATCTTCATCAATAAGTGTTTCAAGCCATCTTTCAGCAAGCAAGGTTGTGTCATCTGCATAAGGCAGGTTGTTAATAAGTCTTCCTCCAATCCTGATACCACATTCTTCTTCATATAGTCCAGCATCTCAGATTATTTGCTCAGCACACAGATTGAATAGATACAGTGAAAGGGTACAACCTTGACACACACCTTTCCTGATTTTACATCATGCACTACCCTCTCTGTTCTGTTCAAACTACAGGCTCCTGGTTTACGTACAGGTTACTTATGTGCACCATTAAGAGTTCTGAAATTCCCATTCTTTGTAATGTTATCCATCATTTGTTATGATCCACACAGTAAAATGATTTTGCATAGTCAATAAAACATAGGTAAACATCTTTCTGGTACTCTCTGTTTTAAATCAAGATCCACCTGACATCAGAAATTATATCTCTTGTTCTGTGACCTCTTCTGAATCCAGCTTGCATTTCTGGAAGTTCCCTATCAATATACTGCTGCAACCATTTTTATAATTTGAAGAACTTTATACAGATTATCTCAATAAATGCTCCTCAAAATCTAGGAGAAGGTGATTATGATTCCTTTTCAGATGAGGAAACTGGGTGTGGCAGTTAAGGTTGTGTGTCAACTTGGCTCAGCCTTGATTTTGAGTGGCTGGGAAGGTGGATGTAGTTGTTCCTCATGGTGGGATTGTAACCACCTTCATGAATCTGCTGTGAGTAGCTGGGGAGCTGCCTTTGGGGTGTGGCGTGCTTCCAGTATATAAGGAGAAGCTTTGGGATATGTGTCTAGCTTTTTGGCACATCTGGATCCTGTGTTTGGCCAAGTCTTCATCTCAGTGGCCTGCCGTGTGGTCTGCTAATATTGGGACTGTGCCATTTTACCTGTTGATCTTGGGTTTGTCAGCCTCAGCAGCCAGCAGCTAAGTGAATCAGAAAGAGCCTTCAGCTCTAGTGGGCTTGGAACAGGAGGCAGAGCTGAAGCCCAAGGTTGAAGGGCCTTCACCCAGCCCCTAGAGCAGGCACTTTGAACTCAGACTTCTAGCCTCCTAAACTGTAAGAGCTCTGGTAGCATAGTGGCTAAGACACTTGCCTGCTAACCAGACGGCTGGCGGTTCAAACCCACCAGCCACTCCTCGGAAGGAAGGTTGGGCAATCCTACTTCCGTAGTGATACTGCCTCGGAAACCCAAGGAGGGGTCGCTATGAGTCGGGGCCGACTCGACGGCACATAACAACAACAACAACAAACTGTAAGAGGATAAAGCTCTGTTTATTAAAGCTACCCATTTGTAGTATGTCTGTTATGGCAGTACTAGAGAACCAAGACACTGGAGCACATCTTCTGCAGCTGACCTGGCCGAGGACTAGTCTGGGCAGCCTGCCCACACCTTCTTATACACATCTGCTCCTCCCCCACCTCCTCCACCTGCCCCATCTCTTAACCAGGGTCCTCTCTCAGCTCCAATATTCCCAGTCTGCAGTCATTCCTAGTGACGACCTTTCTCTCTAGCCTCCCACACTGCATCTAGTCTGTCTAAGTCCACCTCCAGAATAGATCTTAACCCGGCCACACTTTCCCATCGTCTGTAGCACCACTCCTCATTCCAGTCACGCCACCTCTTGTCATGACACTGGCAATAAGCTTCTAAGAATCTTCTTGTTTACCCCTTGTCCACTCAAATCCACTCTTACATGGTTGCCAAGATCCTCTTATTCCGCTGCTTAAAGTCAAGAGTCTTTGTTTGGCAGGTGCATAGATTCTTGGCATGAGCTATGAGGTGCCGCAAGCAGCTGGTGCCCTCCTCTGCAGCCTGTCACGCCTGCCTCTGCCTCGGGCCTTCCCATGCAAATCCTCTTCCTCCGCCTGGGCCCCTCACACCTCCCTCTCCCTGGTGGATGCTTTCCCACACAGCTCACAGGGCTGGCTCCATCTTGCCCTCGAGGTTCCGTTTAAGCGGTTTCACCTCAGGAAAGCTGCCTCTGGGCACCCAGTCTAAAGTGGCTGCCTCCTAGCTCCAATGGGTCCTCACAGGTACCTTCTTCCCTGCTCTTTTTCTTCACAATATTTTGTTCTTGCAGTCAACAAACATTTATTAAGCACCTACTACGTGCCAAGTACTATTCTAGGTGTGAAGTACATAGCAGCCTTTTTACAACAGAAAAAGTTGTAAAAGTTTCCGCTACAGAGCAGAAATAACTGTAGGAAGCCTGCTAAATAAACTGTTATCAAATGCTATACAGCTGAAAAACAACAAGAAAAGTCTTCATATAATGAAAAAAATAGTCTCCAGAATATATAGTGAGGTGAAAAGACAAGGGAGAGAGTGGAGTGTGTGGAATGATATGTCAAAGGGGAAAAATAAGAGGTGGCACCTGTGTGCTTATGAGAGGATCCACAAAAAGCTGACAGTGTTGGTGCCTCTAGTGGGGAACTGGGTGGCTGGGGAAGGGAATGAGAGGGAGACTTTTTCTGATTACCTTTTTTTCCTTTTGAACTTCGAATAATATTAATATGCCCCCAATTGTTTAAAAAATAGTTAAATGTATAAATTAAACTGCAAAGAAAAAAAGAAAAGTCAGTGCTGAAAACTCCATGGAGCACAGTTCTACTCTGATGGACACAGGGTCACTATAAGGCAGCAGGTATTTATTTTTTATGTCCTCAAAAGGAATTCTGAAGTAGGGGCAAACTTAGAGGCCTAATTCATAGCATAAATAGACTATCAAGCATAGGTCAAAATGCACAAAGAGCAGAAAATAAACTAGGTGACTGGGACCTTCTAAAAATGACTTCTTCAAAAGAGTGAAAAGAGAACCTACAGAACGGGAAAAAATATTTGGCAATGACATTATCTGACAAAGGACTGATCTTTAAAATGTATAGAAAACTCCAGCACCTCAACATCAAAAAGACAAACAATCCAATTAAAAAGTGGGCAAAAGACATGAACAGACACTTCACCAAAGAAGATATTCAGACAGCCAACAAACACATGAAGAAATGTTCATGATCATTAGCCATTAGAGAAATGCAAATCAAAACAACAATGAGATACCATCTTGCTCCAGCACTAGTAGCAAAGTTCAACAAGACAGAAAATAACAAATGCTGACGTGGGGAGCTCTGGTGGCATAGTGTCTAAAGCATCTGATTATTAACCAGAGGGCTGGTGGTTCAAACCCACCAACTACTCCTCAGAAGGAAGACTGGGCAATCTACTTCTGTAGAGATGTTGTTGTTATGTGCCATCGAGTTGGACCTGACTCATAGCAACCCCTCCTTGGGTTTCTGAGGCAGTATCACTACGGAGGTAGATTTCCCCATCTTCCTTCCGAGGAGTGGCTGGTGGGTTTGAACCACCAGCTTTCTGGTTAGCAGTCAAGTGCCATAGGCACTATGCCACCAGAGCTCCCTCTGTGGAGATATTGCCTCAGAAACCCAAGCAGGGGTCGCTATGAGTCGGATCTGACTTGATGGCAGTGTGTATGGTTTTTGGTTTTTGGTTTTTGGTTTGGTGAGGATGTGGAGTGATTGGAACTCTCATACATTGCTGGTGGGACTGTAATATGATACAACCTCTGTGGAAATCAGTATAGTGATTCCTAAAAAGTTGGAAATAGAAATACCGTTTGAGTCAGCAATCTCTTTACTAGGTGTATTTCCTAAAGAAGTGAGAGCCAAGACAAGAACAGATATATGCACACCCATGTTCATTGTCCACCACGTCTGTCAGTTTTTTATACTGTGGCAGTGTGCATGTTGCAATGAAGCTGGAGGCTATACCGCTGATATTTCAAATACCAGCAGGGTCACCCATGTTGGACAAGTTTCAGTGGAGCTTCAAGACTAAGACAGACTTGGAAGAAGGAAGAGGCCATCCACTTCTCAAAGACTTGGCCAATGAGAATTTTATGAAGGTCATCAGACAATGTATTGCATTGGGCAAATCTTCTGCAAAAGACCTCTTTCAAGTGATGAAGAGCAAAGATGTCTCCTTGAAGACTAAGGTGCACCTAACCCATGCCATAGTATTTTCAATCACCTCTTATGATGTGAGAGCTGGACAACGAATAAGGAAGACCGAAGAAGAGTTGATGCTTTTGTGTGGTGTTGGAGAAGAAGGCTAAGAGTACCATGGTCTGCTAAAAGGACTAACAAATCTGTCCTGGATGAAGTGCACCCAGAATGCTCCTTGGAAGCAAGAATGGCCAGACTTCATCTCACCTACTTTGGTCTTATTGTCAAAAGGAACCATTCCCTGGAGAAGGATATCATGCTTGGTAAAGTGAAGGGTCAATGAAGAAGGGGAAGGCCCTCAACAAGATGGATTGACATAGTGGCTGCAATGATGGGCTCAGTTATAACAACGATCATGAGGCAGGCACAAAACCAGGCATCATTTCAGTCTGCTGTGTGTAGGGTTGATATGAGTTGGAGACAACTCCACAGCAACTAACATCAACAACACATGGTTATACACGGTGTACATGATTATACACGGTGTACATGGTTATACATGGTGTACATGGTCACACATGCTTATACATGGTTATACATGTTGTACATGGTCACACATGGTATACATAGTCGCACATGGTGTACATGGTCGCACATGGTATACATGGTCGCACATGGTGTACATGGTTACACACGCTGTACATGGTAACACATGGTTATACATGGTGTAAATGGTCGCACATGGTGTACATGGTTGCACATGGTGTACATGGTGCATCTGTCTGAATACTCCTATGCCTTCTTCAGCTTTTTCCATTTTTTGTTCCTGTTTGTGTGGGTGTGGTTATTTTCTCCTCATTTATCTTTCATTCCACTAATTCTTTCCTCTCATGATCATGTCTGCTGTGAAACCCATCCACTGACTTCCTGACTGCAGTTATGGGATGTCCCATTTCTCACATGAACAAAACCACCCTCACTCCTTGCTAGCTTCTGTCGAGTTGGCTGGCTGATGGTGACCCTGTGCACAGCAGCACGGGACACTGCCCAGTCCTGTGCCTTCTTCACGAGTGACTGAGCCCACCGCAGCAGCACAGTGCACCTTGAGCACCTTCCGACCTAGACGTTCGTCTCCCAGACAACGCTCATCTATTGGACAGTGCTCTGTGGGGATCCATGGGTTTTCACTGGCTGATTCTCAGGAGATCACCAGGCCTTTCTACCTAGTCTGCCTTAGTCCACTTCCTGCATTTAAACACTGGGCGCATAACTTCCACAATCACAGCAACACACAAGCCACTTCAGGATGCCAAGCTGACAGACGTGGTAGAACCCTCAATTAGTACATATGTCATAACAGCCTCAAGATACAAAAGCAATAATTAATAGCACCTACAGAAAGGGACAAACATACAATCACTGTAAATGGTTTCAAGACATTTCTTTCAATAGTTGATAGAATAAGACAGAGTATCTGTAGGGATATAAGAGACTGACATGATGAAAAACCTTGACCTACTTGATATATTTAGAACCCTGCATTCAATGCCTGCAAAACACAGGCTCTTTGTGGGGCACATGGGATGTTTCACAAAATGGGCCAGAAGCTGAGCAGGAAGCAGTCTCAAATTAGCAAAGGAATGAAACCAGACAGAGGACAGACTCTGGCCACTGCTGAATTAGGCTAGAAATTAATAACAAAAACGATGACTGGATGATTCCCCAAACACACAACTCAGAAGCCAGTGGGTCAAAGAAGAAAATACAGTGGAAGTTGGAAAGCATTTTGAGCTGAAATACTGTGAACATATGACTTATTAAAATATATCGAGGAGCTCTGGTGGCATAGTGCCTCAGGCATTTGACTGCTAACCAGAAGGCTGGAGATTCAAACCCACCAGCCACTCCTCAGAAGGAAGGTTGGGTAATCTACTTCTGTAGAGATACCACCTCAGAAACCCAAGGAGGGGTCGCTATGAGTCCGATCCAACTTGGCAGCAGTGAGTTTGGTTTTGGTTTGGTATCCATCCTATGGGGCAGAGTGGACAGACTGACACATCTGTACCTTGGTGCTATATGCATGGCCCCTGACAGCAGAGTGGACAGACTGACATGTTTGTACCTTGGTGCTATGCACAGCAATGAAAGAATTCCTGCCCCTGCAACAATGTGGTGGACCCCTCAGACACAGGATGGGCAGAGAGGGAGCCCTGGAGGAAGGAGTCTACACACTGCCCTGAGGGAAGTTAAGGACAGGCAGAGCTCACAGGTGACATGCTTCACGGCCACCTGTGCTCATGCCTGTGTCTGTGTGACTATGGTTACATCACCACTGGGGCAGAACGTCTCTTCTGTCGCTGTGACTACTTACAAAGAAAGCCCAGTTCTCCTCAGAAGCCAGGAGGCCAGCCTTTGTCCGTGGCACGGACAGCAGCCACAACAGTGGATTTGGATCATGGTGGGGGCACAGGACTGGGCTGCGCTCTGTCCTGTTGTGGGTGGGGTCAGAGCTGACTTCACAGCAGCTGACAGCAACCACATGTGTTAGGACTCGGGAGTGTCACATCTAGGAACACAGGGTGCCAGCACCCATGGGCACTGGTCCTCCCCTGCTCTGGGCCTGGCGGTGGACGCAGGGCTGTGTGCTGGCTCGCGGAGCCCGTCACCAGTGACTCGCACCCTTCCTGCATGTGCCTCCACTCAGTGAAGTGTTGGCTTTAAGCACCTGGCAGCTGGTGGCCTCTCACCTTCAGTGGGGCCACCTGTGGTGGCCAGCTAGCCTTGGGAACCAGCTGAGACTCAGAGTTCAGTGGGCTTAGGAGGAGACGCTCCCCTCCTGGGTCCAGACAGAACCTCTGAGCTACACAAGAGCATTGCCCGTCAAGTCTCAGCTCAGGAATTGCTCTTAGAGGTCAGCACACCTCTGACGCATCCCTCCCCTCACTGCCCCTGGCTCCCTAGCCCCCAGCTGGCCTGTGTGGCCTTGGGGTGTCTGAGCAAGCTGCTCCCTGAGCCTCGAGACCCCAGCTGTGAGCTCCAACAACACAGGGACCCGCTGCATGTCATGTAGCCCTGTGCATCCAGCTACACCTGGGTGTGACAGCCCTTAGAGCCATGAGCAGCTGAGCACCTCCTTCCTTTCAGAGGGGAGGATGCTCAACAAAGGGAGGGACAAGCCCAAGGCCAGAGAACATGGGGGCAGGGGTGAGACCAGCTTAGAATCTCTGCCCCTCTAACTGTGAAAACTGGGGACAAGGTGGGCGTGCAGCAGGGCTGAGGCCAGAGCCCTTCTTGGCACTCCACATGTCCCTACCATGTCACAAACCCACGGAAGGGAAGACAGGGCTCAGAGAGGATAGTTAACTCACACACAGCATCAAGAGCAGGACCAGAGAAGAGCCACTGAGAGCTGGACTCAGGGTGGCCAGTCACTCAGCCCTGCTCACCCTCCTTGTGAGAGCCTGACCTGAAACACATATCACACAGCCCACCACACCCCGGACCTCATCACTCAGCCCTGCTGACCCTCCACATGAGTTGTTGTTGCTATTTGCCGTTGAGTCAGACCTGACTCATAGCGCCCCTCCTTGGGTTTCCAAGGCAGTATCCCTACAGAAGTAGATTGCCCCATCTTCCTTCCGAGGAGTGGCTGGTGGGTTTGAACCGCCAGCCTTCTGGTTAGCAGTCAAGTGCCTTAGGCACTACAGCACCAGAACTCCACATGAGTACCAGACCCTAAACATATCTCACATAGCCTACCGCATCCTGGCCCCATCACTCGACCTGCTCACCCTCCATGTGAGTGCCTGACCCTAAACACATTTCACACAGTCCACTGTACCCCGGTCCCATCACTCGATCCCGCTCGCCCTCCATGTGAGCACCTGACCCAAAATATACTCCACAAAGCCCTGGCCCATCTCGCTACCCCATCACTCAGCCACTGCTTTCCCTCCATGTGAGCACTTGACCCTAAACACCTCCCATGAAGGCCGGCCCCAGCCCCTGCCCCATCCACACTGGTAAACGCAAAACGCAGCCACTGCCGTGGAGTCAGACCTGACTCACAGAAACCCCTCCCTGGGTTTCTGAGGCAGTATCACTATGGAAGTACATTGCCCAACCTTCCTTCTGAGGAGTGGCTAGTGGGTTTGAATGGCCAGCCTTCTGGGTAGCAGTCCAATGCCTTAGGCACTACACCACCAGAGCACCCACACAGCATTCTGTTTGCCCAGAGAGCTTCCTTTTTTTTTTTTTTTCTTTTTCTTAAAACAATAAAGGTAACAGAATGGCAGTGATGACAACTCCACGGCACTCTCTCTAAATGTTCATGGCCACCGTTGGTGCATCCCCTACTGGTCTACATTGTTGACCACACACGAGTGGCCATATATACTTCTCACCCTGTCCCAGTGCCATTGAGTCACCCACACTTGTCAGAGCAGAACCGGGCTCCACGGAGCTCCCTCGGTGAGTCCTCAGGAGTCGACCATCAGGCCTTCATTCTGAGGCACCCCTGTGTGGACCTGAGCCTCCAGCCTTGGGGTTGGCAGCTCAGCACCTCACCATCTGTGATGCCGTTATAGACGGTTCCCTGACTGCAATCATGCAACATATTCCATTTCTCACTTTAAGCCTAGCGGGTCCACTCCAACTCATAGTGACCTTGTGCACAACGGGATGAAACCCTGCCCGGTCCTGTGCCACCCTCACAGTCTTGTGCTTGAGCTCATCACTCCGGTCACTGTGTCAATCCATCTTGCTCTCTTTTTCGCTGACCCCGCACTTTACCAGGAGCCCTGGTGGTGTGGTGGATAAGGGTTTTGACTGCTAACCAGAAGGTCAGAGGTTCAAGGCCACCAGCTGCTCTGTGGCCCTAGGAAGACTGGGTGATTACTTTACCAAGCATGATGTCCTCCAGGGACTGGTCTCTGGTGATAACACGTCCAAAGTGTGAGAGACAAACCTCGTCATCCATGCTTCTGAGGAGCACACTGGCTGCACCTCTTCTACCCTAGACCTGTTTGCTCTTGATCTGGTAGGTCATCGCCACTCATGTTAGCGATGACCCTGATCAGCCTCTGCTTACTCATCTACAATGCTCCACTGGGTATGTGGCCCCTCGGACAGCCCACATGGAGTACGTGGCCCCTCAGGCAGCCCACATGGAGTACACGGTCCATTGGGCAGACCACGTGGTGCAAGGGCCTTGGCAACTGATGGAGGGGTGGGGGTTTGAGTCCACCCAGAGGCACTCGGAGGAAAGGTTTGGTGAGCTATTTGTGACAGATCAGCCCCTGGGAGCTCCGTGGGGCCTAGTTCTCCTCTGACACTTGCAGGGGTCAGAGCTGACTGCACAACACGTGTTTGCACCCAAATGGGTGGGGTGCTCCTCCAACGTCTCTGAGATTAACACACTGCATGAACATGCCTGCCCACAGGGCTTTCCTTGCATTCCAGGAGGGAGTCTCCAGGGCTGAGGAACAGGGACGTTTATACAGTGATGGCATTTCCCAATGGGTCTCCTTGGCTTGGGACAAGCAAGTGATTGGTGGGAAGGGAATGGAGGAGAGGGCTCTATTTCCTGTAATGTCTGAACCTGGCCATGCCCATGGTCCCTGGCCCCAGTCAGCATGCCCTGAACACACAGACCTTCCCCTTGGGCATCATCCACTGACATTCAATGACCACTGTCCTCTCAGACCCAAGGTCTGAGGGGTGGCTGGTCTGGAAGAGAAGACACTGCAGTTACCCCAGAGGCAGGGAGAGAGAGCCAGCAAGGAGGACAGGGACAAGCCAAAGGAGGGCCAGGTCCTCCCTGCAGGCGTGCATGTTGGCGTGCATGAAGACACTCAGCCCTCCCTGTAGGGGTGCATGCTGGCTGCATGTGAAGACATGCAGTCATTGCAGGCATGCATGCTGGCTGTATGGGAAGACACACAACACTCCCTCCCTCCTCTGTCTTGGGCAGGAAACCAGGACTTGTGTTTTCAGCAGGGCTTGTGTTTTCAACAGATTCAGTCCAGTGTGACCCCTGCTGAGATAGACGACACCAGAATCTGGAGTCTAGCATGACCCCCGGTGATTCTTGTAGAGCTCATGCATACGTGCAAATCTCCTGGGGCTCTTGTTAGACTGTAGACTGTGATTCAGTCCATGGGGGGAGAAAGCAAGATCTCAGGGGGAGGATGAACCAGGAACAGTCAGTTCAAAGCCTTGCTTTGCTTCTAGGGAATCCAGATGTCAAGTGAGTGATTCCATGTCCTGGTTCAAATTAGCTCTCCACATGGAGTCTGAGGTGGCCATGTTCCTCCAGGAGAAACTGCCTGGCAGACGGGCAACCCCTGGCCACCTCAGCCACCCTCCTGTCCTAGTTCTCTGGGGCTGCTATACCCCAAAGGCCACCACTGGATGGCAAACAGAAATGCACATGCCCACAGTTTTGAGGTTAGAAGCCTGAACTCAGGACACTGGCGCTAGGGAAGGCTTTCTCTGCTGGCTCCAGAGCAAGGTCCCTGTCTCCTTCCAACATCTCTGGGCCCCACATTCCTTGGAGAGCTCCATGTGTCTTGGGATCAGTCTTTCCCTGAATCTAGGAGGTTCACAGCCCAGGGACCCCAGGGCCTGCCCCAGCTCCTTTCTTGGTAGTCCTGAGGCCCCACTCTGCGCTCATCTGTTTAACCTCTTTTATATCTCAGAAGAGACTGACTCAAGATACAACTGATCCTAGAGGCTGCCTCCTGCCTCATTAGCATAACTGCTTCTAATCCTACCTCTTCAACATCACAGAGGAGAGGACTTACGCACACAGGCCAATCCCACCAGGTCACAGAACGGAGGATAATTGCCTGCTACAGAGGATCATGGCCCAGTCAAGCTGGCACATCCTTCTGGGAGCATAGTTGAATCCCCGACACACCCCCCCCCCACCAAAGGTGGACTGCAGGCTGTGCCTGGCTCTCTGGTGGGCACTCACCTCGGGGCCCAAGTCAGCCCCTGGGACCCCAGGTGGGGCCTGACCTTGAGCCACTGACCTGCTGTGCACATAGTGGTTCTCCTTGTCTGCAGCACCCTCACGGTCACCTAGGAGCCACAGGAGGTTATGAGTCCCCAGGGTGCACAACCACTGGCACTTAAGCACCTGCTGCTTGTTCAAGGCAACTAAGAGCTGATTTGAGGCTAGCAGCAGTTGTGCTGGGGCGGGGGGCTGTGTGCAGCAGTTGTGCTTGAGTGGGGGGCTGTGGGGGTACTTGTGCTGGGATGGTGAGCTGTGTGTGGCATTGTGAGGTCCCTCTTGCTCCATGTCCACTCCTATCACCCTCGCCACCCCATAACTGGAAAGTCTGCCTGCTCTCTCTCTGTACTTCCTTGTATGTGTGAGACCTTATCCAAATGTCCCGTCTACTGTGAAGCCTTCCCTGACTCTACCTGCAAAGCTCAGCCACTAGCTTACCATGACAGGTGACCCATCAACGGACCCATCCACTGATTTACTTAGTCATCCATCTACTGACTCAGCCACTGACCCAACAACTCATCCACCCACTGACCCACTGACTCATCCATCCACTGACCCATTCACTGATCTACTGACTCATCCATGTACTGACCCATCCATTGATCCATCCACTGAACCAACTCATTCAGCCACTAACCCATCCACTGAGCACTGATTCATCCATTCACTGACCTACTGACTCATCCATCCATGGACCCATCAACTCATTCATCCACTGACTCATCTATCCACTGATCCACTGACTCTGCGGAGGTGAGAGGCCTGACGTCTCCCTGAAGGTGGTGGTGGTGGTGATGGGGTTTGAAGACGTGTTCTCACATGGCCAGGCCACCCTCCTGGCATCTCCACCACCTCTGGGACACTGAAGCAAACTAGCCAACTCAACCAGAGATGCCGATGTCTGCATAGACGTGACTCAGCTTTGGCCCCTCCAGCACACCTGCTGGCCACTCTGCCACTGCACCCTGAGCACAGGGTGAGGTTCCAGTTCCATGTCCCTCCCACCAAGGCTGGCAGAGGAAGAGTGGAAAACAAAGCAGAGGGGAGGTGGCTCTGTGCCCTGCTGGCCAGGCATCTCTTCCTGCAAGGGCATGAGCACTGACCCAGCCCCTCGGTGGGGAACCCCAGCCAGTCAGTCACCTTCCGAGCCCATGCTTCCTCCTAGAAAACGTCAGCCATGGAAAGTGTCGCACAAGGACAGTCCTGTAGGGGCTCAGTCACTGCTCTGGGTGAGGGAATCAACTGGTGAACAAACAGACGAATGGATAAAGAACGAGCCAACAGCAGGAGCATGTCCCATGTCCCCAGAGCCACGCCCCGTCCACCCACGCCGAGGTCGATGGGGGTCCTTCAGCCACAGGGGCACCTTGGGGGCTGCACTGGCCTCTGTGCTCCAGGACTCTCACACCCATCAGCATCCCCCCACCCCAGCTGGCCGGCAGCCTCTACTGAGCTCTGAGCCCACGCTCACAGGCCACCATCAGGGATTCCATCTGTGTCTCTGAACAGTGCACCCTGGACTCAGTGCCAGCCAGGGACTCAACTCCTCTGGGGTGCTGCCTAGAGCCTGGGCCTGGGTCCAAGACAAAGCAGAGGGGAGGCGTCTGCGGCTGACCCAGCGGGACCTTCGGCTGGGTGTGGCCCATCTCCCACAGCTCCACAGGCAGGGCCAGCACCCAGCTTCACAAGGTGACAAGTGCCACAGCTGTGGGCAGACCATGGTGCCAGCCAAACTCCAGCTCAGCTGCTTTGGCAAATCACTGAACACAGAGAAGGCAGAACCAGAAACTCAACATAGGCAAGTGGCTTCTGCCCCTTGAGCCTCAGTTTTCCCACCTGAAAAATGGGTGGCCGAGTGTTCTTCATAAGCTAACTGGCCCAGAACCCTTAGGACAGGGCCCAGTGTGGTAAATGGTGTGGTCAGTGTGTCTTGTGAGGTCACAGAGCCAGACAGCTGCAGTGCGAGGACCTAGGCTGCTCAGTCCCTGGTCCCTGGACTCCTTCCCCTGTCCACCTCAGCCCCCCGGCCCTGTGCCCCTGCCCACTGCCCACCCTCTGCAAGTGTTTCCACTCAGTCTCCACCACAACTCTGCCAGGTGGGCTTTCTATCTCCCATTTTACAAATGAGGAAACTGAGGCACAAATTAGGGGTCTAGTCCCAAGACACTCATCTGGGGGAGCTGGGCTCCTTCACAGCCTCTCTGCTCATGCAGCTCCACTGCCTTGCCAGCCTGCCAAGCATCCCTGCCTGTCCCCCACTTCCCCTGGGACTGGGGACCACGCTGCATGTCCCTGCCTGCCCCCCACTTCTTCAGAGCTGAGCACCATGGCATGTGTCCCTGCCTGTCCCCCACTTCCCGCAGGTCTGGGCACCAAGCCATGTGTTCCTGTCTGTCCCCTACTTTCCCCAGAGCTGGGCACCACACCTGTGCCCAACAGACTCTATGTGCGTGTGTGTGTGTGTGGGGAGAGCAGGGCCAAGTGGTTTGTGCAGGGAGCAGGATGCTGTCCCTGAATCATGAAAACGAGGTTGCCCTCTGAGGCCTAAACTGCAAAACACAAGCAAAGGAGTCCCACTCCTGACTCTGTCTTTAAGTCGAATCTGTATGTAAGTCAGAGCCGTAAGGTATGGTGCATATCAGTCAGGTGTTTGTCTTGGTAAGCGCAACTTTAAAATGTACAAGAAACACTTCCAGGCACACTGAAACAGCCCTAATGTAATACCACAGTAATAACTGTAGCAAGGATCACGAGGCTGGCACAGGACCCCGCAGTGTCTTGTGCTGTCCGTGGGGTCACTATGAATTGGAGACGACTGGACAGCACTGACAACAGCACAGTGACAACACTGTCTCAGTGTGTGCTGCAAAGTAGTATTCTCCTGTTATCACAAACCATTCTATGTACCCTGAACTGTAACAGGCTTTATGGGGGCTGGGTCGTAACTATGGGTTGTGTAGGTCAGACTGACATTTGTAACTCAAGGAGCATCTGTGATGCAAAGTGGGTCAGGGCTGAATTGAGGGAGTGGACGAGAACCAAGCTGAGGGCAGACTCCAAGGCTGCAACCTTTGGATCGAAGGATGTGCAGGGCAGAGGGGTCAGCCCTCCCAGGTAGGCCCTTTCCAAGGATCTGGGGGACACTGCCCCTCAGCCCAAGGGGCAGTGTGTCCAGGTCTGTACAGAAGGGAAATGAGGCACCAGGTCAGTGCCTTTAAACTCTCCCTGTTCCCATTCCAGTCTCCCAAGTGACCAAGAGAGTAAATGTTTATTGATGACCAAAAGAGTGAAGGAATTTAACTTTCCAGAAAATTCAGCAGTATGGAGAGAATATGCTGAGATCTTTTCAAATCCATCCAACCACCTAATATTACAGCCTGCCCAATAGTTGTATTTCTCACAGGAAATTAGTAAATCAATGTTCAGGTTCATACATCAGTCTCAGTGAGTTTGGTCACTGTGAGTCAGACTGTCCAATCCCCCAGGGAACATTTCAGTTGCAATTTGAGAGGCTGCTTGACTGAGGAGGTGGGACTCATGCTGCAATGAGGCACTCTCAGCAGAGAGACAGCTGGCCCTCTGGTGACACCCACTGCATCCAACACCTGTTCTAAGACTGTTTCCAGTTCTGCCTCACTCACACACAACTTTCAGGCCCCGAATGAGTCCTAAGGACTGTGCCAGGCACCTTTTCAGTAAGACTTGAACCTCTTTCTTTGTCCCTGCTCTAGGTCTGAAGAGGTGTGAGCCCCTCCAACAGAGAGAGGAGCACTGGACTGTAGTCTGGGGTCTAGATTCTAAGTCTGGCCCTGAGCATACCCCTCACATGGTGACCTGGGCCCAGGGACTTCACGACTCAGAAGGTCATGGGTATGGAGGGTGTGAGAGAGCCGGGTTGTCAGGCTCCCTGGCAGCGCAGCCTGGAGGGAGGCAGCCAGTATGACAGCAACTTACTGTGCTTATGCTGGGGCTGTGTGGCCCTGCCCATAAAGCTGAAGTGGCCAGCATTGCTGGCGGGTCCCCAGCAGCGCAGAGTGTGTGCATGTGGGCAGATGCCTGCAGGATGTGCTGTGCAGACAGGCAGATCGCCAGACACAAGCCCAGGCCTCGGCCCCTGCCTGGCCTCAGCCAGTCCCTCCAACCCTCTGGGCCTCCGTTTCCTCACTTGTTGGTTATCTGGATCCTCACACGTGTGGTTCACCATTCCACTCACCCAACAAACAGTCCCTGAATGTTTGTGCCGGGCGCTGGGACCCAGAGCTGGTTATGGGGCAGTTCCACCCCCAAAGAACAGGAGCTCACAGGACCCCCGCCTGGGCCGGGATGACTCCCGGGTGAGCAGTGCCCCGAGGCCACCGGAAGATGCATGGAGGAGGTTGTGGCCAGCTCTGTGCCTCCGGCCAAGGGCAAGGCCAAGCCCAACTGGGCTTTGAAGGCAGGATAGGAGACCACTGGGCAGGCAACTTCCCTCTAGAGAAGAGCAGAGCAAAGTCCCCGCCACGCAGAAGGCAGGCACAGTTTGGTGGCATCAACCCCGTGACACTGGGTGGTACCTGTGTAGAGTCTCATGCCTGGAGCACCTGGAAGGTGCTACGATACACAGAGGAGGAGTCCTGGTGACCGTGGGCTGGGCCAGCGGGTGGGGAGAAGAGGGAGGGTCAGGGGGGCAAGCTGCCCCTTCACTCACAGGAAGCGGGGGCAGGGTGCCGGGGGATCTACCTCTCGGACACCTGTGGTCAGGAAGGTAGCCGCGTACTCGGCCAGTGCCGCGTCCTCCAGCATGTTCCGCGCATGCTCGGCAAGCAGCGGACAGGCCGGCCCACGTCGCTGTAGCTCCTGTAGCAGGTGGGTGATCAGGCCGTTCCGCTCCTGGCACTTCCGGACCAGGGATGCCACCTTGGCCTGAGGGTGTGAGGAAGAGGCAGCCACTGGGCCGTGGGGCTCCTGTGGGCCATGGGGGGTGCAGGCTTCTCACAGGGCGTGGGGCACCAGGGCTCCCACGGTGGGGGGGGCAGGGCCAGGGGAGCAGGAAGCAGGTCCTCTTTCCATCCCCCACGCTGCCTGAGCTCCACCAAACCTGCTCCCCACTCCCCGCAGCCCTATCTGGGACCAGCTCTTCTGTACACCTGGCCTTGTGGGTCTGTAAAAAGGGCTGGGGAGGGTTGCTGAAAGGATGGAAGGGGTCAGGCACCGGAGAGCAGCTCAGGGTACTGTGGGTGGGTTCCCTTCTCGGGGCAGCCTCGAGGCTGGGATGCGGGGGGTGGGGGATGGTTGGGGCATGAGGTCATTCCCCTTCACAGGGCAGACTCCAGGCTGGGGCGGGGTGTGAGTTCTGGGTGGAGACTTGCCCACATCTCTGATTTCACAGCTGAGAAACTGAGGCACACAGGGGGCATGGCCTGCAGGTCCTATGGCCCAGGGATTTCAGTGCCTCTCTGACTGCCTGCCCTGGGCCAAGCCCACACCCTCCCAGTGACATGACTGTGTAAAATGGGGAGACACCAAACCCTTATCCTTATTAAGAAAGAGTCATTTCATGCTGATTTCACACACTCATACCTTCAGAGGAGTCACGGCCAAATTTGCCTCATGCTGCCTTTTCTGGAAGTCCTTGTGCTGAAACAGAACCAGTGTTTTCAATAAGGCTCAGCCGGGGAGACCATGCCCGTGCTCCTGGGAGCAGGGATCAGCCGGGGAGACCACCACTGTGCTCCCCAGTGCAGTGCTCAGCCAGGGAGACCCTCTCCTCCTTCCGGTCCATCCTGGCTCAGAACACCAGCTGACGGCCCTCTGCCTCTAGGAGAGCTCAGTGCTGGGACAGGGCCCTAGAGATGGGGCCCTGGAGATGGCCTTCTCACCACTGCCCTCTGAAACCTGGGGAGAAGGGCACTCGGACACCGAGGGCAGTGTCTGCTGACAGCTACCCCGGGCCCCCATGTGCAGGGGGCCTTCCCAGCCTGGCCACTTGCCACACCTGCAACCTTGGTGTCTGCTTGCTCTGGGCCCAGTTTTCTCCTCTGTGAAGTGGGGTAACAACACACAGCCGAACCAGATGACATGGAGGCCCCACTCATGACGACCCATGTGTGGCTCCACAGGTTTTCACGGATGATTTTCTGGAAGTAGGTAGCAAGCCTTTCTTCCAGGGTGCCTCTGGATGCTTTTGGTGAACAGCCAAACATGTTAACTTTTGCACTCCCAGAGACGCCTGGGCTGTATCAGTGGCCATCAAACGGGAAGACTGGAGCTGAGAATGCAGGGAACTGATTCCTGTGGAGGCTCAGAGCAAGCCCGGCACACAGCTGACGCTCAGTGAATGTGACCCATTGATGTCATCAGTGACAGCGTCAAGTGGTAAGGAGCAAAGATGGCACTCTGAAGACTTAGGTCCACCCGACCCAAGGCCTGGTACCTTCAATCACCTCACGTGCATGTGAGAGCTGGACAACGAATAAGGAGGACTGCAGAAGAGTCGATAGCTCTGAGTTGTGGTGCTGGTGAAGAACGCTGAACGTACCACAGACTGCCAGGAGAATGAACAAATATGTCCTGGACAAAGTACAGCCAGAATGCTCCTTAGAGGCAAGGATGGCCAGACTCCATCTCACGAACCTGGGACATGCTGTCAGGAGGGACCAGCCCCTGGAGAAGGCCATCATGCTTGGTAAAGTAGAGGGTCAGCAAAAAAGGGAAGACCTTCAGCGAGATGGACTGACGCAGTGGCTGCGGCGATGGGCTCAGGTCTAGCGATGATTGTGAGGCTGGCGCAGGCCGGACACTATTTCAGTGTTATGTGGTGTTGCTGTGAGTCGGAACCAAGCCGACGGCACCTAACAACAACAACAAAGGTGCCACAGACCCTTTGACAGTCCTGCACTGGGAGGTGCGGCCACTGTTGCTGCCTCAAAGCCAGGCAGGCGTGTAGCATGTGATCAGTGGAAGACAGCAGCCTTGGCCTTAAAGAGGACAGAATCTTTGACTTCTGCTCCAGGTAAGACGCCCAAGCGTCTGTCGAGACCATGAGCACAGGCCCTGAGACCGTGTGGAGGGGAGAGGGTGCCGGGAGCAGCTCTGTCAGTGCCGGCGTGGGCTGGCAGCCGCCCAGCTGCCTCGGAGCTCCACCCAGGCTCCAGCTGACCTCCCGGGCAGTACCTGCTGTGGCCTTGAGGAGAAGCACTACCCCGGCCCTGCTGGATCCTGACCCACAAAATCAAAAGGTCGAACAAAATGGGTGCGGTGTGAGTTCTGGCTCCCGAGGTAGTTGCAGATAAAATCTGTCCTCTCCCTCCATCCATCCCTTGTAATGCGAATGGCAAACGTGCTCAGCCACTTAGCACAAGGTCGTGGGTTCAAGTCTACCCAGAGGTGCCTCAGAATATAGGCCTGGAACTTCCATGGGATGCAGTTCAACTCTGACACACACAAGGGCACCACAGAGCGGGCTCGCTGGCCACTAGCAGGAACCACACTGCATGGCAGGGGCTCTGACAGCCTAAACTTTCAGTGCTCTGATGCTAACCCAGAGGTCACAGGTTCTGACCCACCCAGGGGCCCCTCAGAATGACCCAGTAATCTGCTTCTGAAAGATCAGCCATGGGGCACCCCATGGAGCTCAGTTCTGTGCCAGCCCAAGTGGGGTCACCAGGAGTCAGGTCAGCATGATGTCCACTGGCTCATCCTGTCTAACCACTAAGACTTTCTTCAACCCAGCAATCAGAATGTGTGTTCACGTGCGTGCACACGTGAGGTTATACCACATGCCATGTTCTACATCTTGTTTTTATCATTAACCTAAAATCTTGGTGATGTTTCCACCTCAACACGTAGAAACTGGCCTCCTTCTAAGATGTTGCCCGCTGTTTTCCCGAGCAGCTGAGCCTCAGGTATTCAGCCCATTGCTTGGTTCTGGAAGCTCCCACTATATCTCTTTCCTTATCTACCAACAAGGCTGTAACAGATGTTCCTACTTTGGGAAGCTTTAGGAACCCAGTGATGCTAGTTCTCTGAGCTGTTATAGGAACAGCTGTATACAGGACAATGGAAACAGCCACAGGCCACAATAGGGGACGGCTCAGGAACTCACATGTACCAGTGGATCACCACACGTTACCAAGTATTGGACATAAAGACTGTGAAGCAACATGAACGTGGATACAAAACTCCGTGTATGATGCAATTTCAGTCCCACAGAGGATGCCTGGGAGTGACACCACACACTGGTGGTATGCCTCTCATCTGTCAGCCTGTCAACATTTTGTAAAGTCTGGTACCATTCAGGGTGGTTAAGTCGTGAGGAAGCCAGCACCCTCACTTACTCTTGGTGGGAGGACAGACGACATGACCATGTTGGAGGGTCACTGTCCATCGCCTCTCAAAGTTAACGACAGACCTTCCTTCCCTCTCTTCGACCCACTGATTGCTTTGCTAGGGTCTCACCTTTTGAACAAACACCAAGACGTATGACAAGATAAATGTATAGAAATGTCCACAGAAGCCATATTTGTAAAGCAAAGTAACCAAATGATTTAAATTTCCATGAACAAAGAATTGGTTAAATAAAGAATGATTTGGCCTCATGATGAAATAATATACAAGATTTTAAAATAATGAGGTCAGTTTGTGTGTATTGGTATGAAAATATCCCCAAGATTTTTGTATTGAAGGGGGGGAAAAAGAAAAACAAGATGCAGAATATTTTTGTATGTTACAATCTCCTGTGTGCACACACACATTCGTGCACAAACACCTCCCACATGCACACACCCATGCACACATATACCACACACATTCGTGCACATGTACTCTGATTGTGGGTAGAGGTCAGAAGGGGTAAGAGTTGAGAAGGGAGGAAGGGTTTTTTTTTTTTTTTTTTTAATTTGTGCATTTGGAAAAATGTTAGACAACTATAGATTTAATTGTAGCTTTAAGGAAGAATATAGAGAAATCCTTAGTGCCTTTGCCCAGTTTTCCCCAATGGTAACACTTTGCAAAACCACAGTGTAAGATCAGGTGTTGACAGCTCTCATCAGATTTGTTGGGTTTTACTGGAACCCACTGGTGTGCATGTGTTCGGTTCTATGTAATGTTACCACCCGTGTGGGCGTGTGTGCATCACAGCCCAGCTTCTGAACATTCCACCCCACAAGGACCCACACACTGCCCTTTGCCCCCTAGCACCCACCTCCTTCCTACGAGAAAGACCCCTACTTTACTGATGGAACATTAGAAGGTGGTTTGGCTTTCTAAAATGCTCCACCCATGTTTTATGTATCTATTTAGTTAGTTAACAGAGGTGGGCTGGACAGTGGTCCATGGTTTCCTTGGACCTTCCTTGTGGTGTTCTGTATTTTAAAATCAAGTAAGTACCACTTGACTCTTGTACTCTCAGAGTTCCCTGAAGCACGGGTGTGTGGTCACAGAGGGAGGGACACTGGTTCAGCCTACCTGGCTCTGCAGCTTCTCG
>NW_006922341.1:762295-763480 GCF_000298275.1 Orycteropus afer afer
CACTATCAAATATAACAAATGCACAAACAGCAGAAGAGAAGCTAGACGATTGGGACTTCTTAAAAATTAGACATTTATGTGCATCCAAACATTTTGTCAAAAGAGTAAAATGAGAACCTACACACTGGGAAAATTTTTTGGCAACAATATATTAGACAAGGGACTAATCTCCAAAATTTATAGAAAACTTCAACAGCTCAACAACAGAAGACAAGCGACCCAGTTCAAAAATGGGCAGAGGACATGAAGAGACATCAGAGAAGACATTCAGGTGGCCAACAAACACCTGAAGAAATGTTCGCGGTCATTAGCCATTAGAGAGAGAGATCAAAACAACAACGAGAAATCTCAACCCAGCACTAACATCAGAGTTCAAAAACACAGAAAACATCAAATGCTGGTGAGGGTGTGGGGAGACTGGAACTTTTACACACAACTAGTGGGAATGTAAAATGGTGCAACCTCAGTGGAAAATGGTATGGCATTTCCTTAAGAAGTTGGAAATAGAAATATCATATGATCCAGTAATCCCACCTCTAGGTGTATGTCCTACAGAAATAAGTGCTGTGACACAAACAGATACATGCACACCCATGTTCATTGCTGTACTATTCACAATAGCAAAAAGATGGAAACAACCTCAGTGCCCATCAATGGACAAATGGATAAACAAAATACGGTACACACACACAGTGGAAAACTATGCAGCCTGAAAGAATAATGATGCATCTGTGACACATCTCATAACATGATAAGCCAAGAGGACATTATCCTAAGTGAATTTAAAACCAAAAATCAAATTCACTGCCATTGAGTCAATTCCAACACATAGCGACCCCCATTGGGTTTCCAAGGTGATAAATCTTTATGGAAGTGGATTGTCCTAGCTTCCTTCCATGGAGTGGCTGATGGGTTCAAACCACCAACCTTCTGGTTAGCAGTCAAATGCCTTAGGCACTACGTCAGAAGAGCTCCACCAGATTGAACGTAGTCAATTACAAAAGGACAAATATTGTTTGAGACCACTACCATAAAAAGTCAAGAAAAGGTTCACACATAGAAAGAATCATTGTTTGAAGGTTACCAGGGGTGGGAAGGGAAGAGAGGGTATGTCACTAACTAGAGGGCATGTCACTAACTAGAGAGGGCAGACGGGTATTAACTTGGGTGAAGGGGAAGGCAACA
>NW_006922341.1:767475-779172 GCF_000298275.1 Orycteropus afer afer
GCACCTACATCTACCATGACACCTACAAAACCACACCCACAACACCACCACCTACAGGAACGGCGCACAGTGTCAGCACTAGACAAGGTGTGAGTGATGACAAAGCTGTTCAGTCAACCTACCGCTCGACCTTGGTCCGCAGAGCTCCGTTGTCTCTTCTCTGTGGCCACCTCTGCTTCCTCCTCTCCTACCTGGTGCGTGTCCTCCCTCAGGACACCAGATGCCATAGTGTTTGCCCAGGCAGAGAACAGAGCAGGGGAGTCAGCACCACGGCCAGGACTCCCCTGGCTTGAGGAAAGGTCTTCCTGCCCTCTGGCCTGAACCATGTCTTCCTCCGAGGAGGGCCCTTGCACACTGGCAAGCCTCTGCCCCGACAGCTGCCCCACCTGGACGGCCTTGTCCACGGCTCCCTCCTGGCTGCCCTTGGCACAGCTGTCTAAGGGTCCAGAGTCAGGGTGCCCCTCGGGCGCAGCCACCTGCTGCAGCGCTCGGACCCTGTGCAGGAGCCGTGCCTTGTCCCCCTGGAGGCCCTGGATCACATCTTCGGTCCCCAACATGATGTCCTGGATCAGCCCCTTGTAGCCGACCCGGAGTTCCGAAACCAGGGCCCAGAGCGCAGAGTTTTCCTGCTCGGCCCGCTCCAGCGCGCCCTCGGCCCTCCGCGCGCTCTGGGCCATTGCCCTCCTCGCCCGGCCCAGCTGCCTCCGCAGGGCCTCGTTGTCCTGGTCTAGCTCAGAGATTCTGCGGTAGCTCTTCCCATTGCAGTCCTCGAGGTCGGAGATGAGCTGTAGGTACTGGGCCACCTCAGTCCGCAGGTGAGACACATCCCACGACAGCCTGTCATTGTCCTGCTGGAGCGCAGAGACCCTTTCCCGCTCTCGCTCCAGGGCGCGCACCGTCCTGCAGCCCCTCTCCGGCTCTGCGCGCAGCCGGGCGTAGGCCAGCAGCACCGCCCTTCTCTCCTCGGTCAGGCGGGCAATGAGCCGTCTACAGCTTGTCCTCGCTCGCTCCAGAGGTCCCGAGAGCTGGGTCCTGCCCGGGCTGGTGCCGTCCAGCGCGGGCGCCGTCCCCGGAGGCGCTTCTTGGGCCCGCGAGGCCCCGGTCCTTCCTGGCACCGCCTCCTCGCCCATTTCCCTGGGCGCTGCTTCCTTGGCAGACCAGACATCGGCACCACGGTCTGCTGGGTCCTCGTGGCTGGACCACCTGCGGGCGGGCATGGACACCTCCCACCGGGCCCCTTGGGTCCCCAGCTGCAGGGCGGAGAGTTGCTGGAGACACGCCCCCACCTCTGCCTCAAAGGCGTCGATAGCGCACGCGTACCAGTCGCTGTCTGTGCCTGGAACCCGGTGACGGCTGGCAGCGTGGCCCACCTCTGCTGGCCAGGGCAGCCCGGGAGGCCGACGCCAGCCTTGTTCCTCCGCCAAACAGAGCGTGTCTCTGCCATCACAGCCCTCAGTGTCCAGCTCCTCCAGGGCGTCCCTGTGACCTGGACTGGCACCTTCCTCGTCTCCCAAACCCTCCTCCCTGGGGCTCTCCTGCCACAGAAGATCAGCACCTCCAGACCACCCAGGTCTCTCCTCCCTGCCCTTCCGTCCTCTGCCACCTGCTCCACCTTTCTCTGCGCGGAGCCAGCCACCGGGTGGCGATGGCCTCTCCATCCCATGAGCTCCAGAGAGGGTGGCTGGGGGGACTGCCTCCTCCCTCTCTGACCAGAGCACCCCAGCGGGGCCCCAGACCTGTCCTGGCACCTCTCCCCTCCTGCGGGGGGAATTGGGGCTCCCTTCTGGCCCTGAGAACTCCCCCTGTCTTGGTGGCTCTGGCTGAGGGTGGAGGGCAGGGGCCTGGGTCCCAGGAGCCTGCTGATGCCATGGGCACTGGCTTCCGGGGTCGCCCAGAGCCTCCCTCACCTCCCACTGCCCCATGACAGGTCCCGGTGCTCCTCTCGCCTCGGGCCCTTTCCCTGGACACTGGGGATTTGAAATTTGAGGGGACTCCTGGTGGAGGGCACCACAGCCCCATGCCCCGTGGTAATCCCCATCAGGGTGTCCTGTGGCCTCAGGAGCAAGCAGAGGCACCTCTTGGATTTGGGTTTTCTCTGAGGAAGCCTCTGGGAGTAGCAGCAGGGGCAGGGCAGCCAGATCCTCAGCGGGCCCCTGGAGAGGGAGAGAGCACATCTGTACCAGAGGGAAGGGGCCCCGGGCTAAGGTGACCATCGGGCTGTGCTCTGACGGCTGGGGCAGGCCCACAGGCAAGAGCGAGCCATCCACATGCTGCCTGGAGGGGCAGCCACAGACCAAAAGGAGAGTCTGTTCATCCCAGGGGGTCACAGCCAGAGCGAGCTGTGGATGGAAAGAGAAGGTGAGGTATGAAGCAGACCCCCCACTGTCAGCACACAGTAGGGCCAGGCAGACCCACCCGGACAGGAAGATCTTTGGCCTCACCTGCTCACAGTCGGACCTTGTGAGTTCTCCCAGGAGCACGCCTATGGTCTCAGGGCCTGGCCCCCAAACTGGGAGGCCTTGTTCAGCCCTGGCACAGCCCCAGGTGCAGGGCCCCTTGGCCTGCAGCCCTGAGAAGGGACAGGACGCTGTGGTTACAGAATCGCCCAGGCAGCTTCCCCACAACTCACATGACAGCTTCTCACTGACTTGGGCCTGATGGGCACTGGCCCTGGCAGACTGAGGCTCAGAGATGAACAGTGGCCAGCACCTGAGGGCTTCTGGGGCTGGATCTCAGAGCCACACTGTTCAACCGCAGAGCTCCCGCACTGGAGAAAACCCAGGAGGCCTCCCTGACCAAGTGGGTGGTGACTCCCAGCCCCAGCCCAGCCCCAGCCCCAGCCTCATCTCTGACCCAGCCCCAGCCCCAGCCCAGCGCCTGGCCCAACTCTCAGCCCAGTTCTGGCCCTAAGGCCCCCAGCTTCCAGCCCAGCAGCAGGTCTCCTCCAGGTCCCCACCCCCCAGCCAGCAGGCCCACAGAGGAACTGAAGTGCAGGTTCTGGGCAGGAGGGCTCTAAGGTAAAGTGTAGCCACCTCCCCTCCCCCAAGGACAGATCTGGCTTGGGTTGGCTTTGCAGCTCTGTTCCCATCAGAACAGGGTGCAGGGAGGGACCATCTGGATGACCCGGAGCTGCTGACACCCACTGTCCAAGCCCTGGGAGACCACTTCCACATCTTCCTCCTGCAGGGCAGTGTGTGCACCAAGTGGGCCCCTCTGAGTGGGCTCCCCGACCCAGCCGCATGCCCCCACCCCACCCCAGGGTCTGGCCCCCCAGACCATCTCTCTGGTCTCCCCCCTGCCTCAGGGCCTTTGCACCTACAGACCTGATGCCTTGATCTTCCTCCCCTCCATGTCCTCTGAGCTCCCAGAAGCCACACACCTGCACAGGCCCCCTGTTCCCCAGCTTCATCCAACCACAGGGGGCACTGCTGATTGTGACCTTGGCAGAGATCTAGTGTCTCCTCCCTTGGCAGGGGCAGAAATTCATTCTGAACACAGCCCAGGGTATCCTGGGGAAGGGAACAAGAAACCAAGACGGTGGTAAGTGCCAACTCTACTCACACTGTCCACTGCGAGGCCCTCCCAGGAGCCCCAGCAGGGAATCAGGCTGAACCGGAAATCAAGGCTTGACAGGAGGGCGTGGTCCGGTATGTGGCCAGGCTGGCACTCTCAGCCGGCCACACAGACTGTGTCCACCAGCACTGGCTTCACCCACTGGACCACAAGGAGCAGCACCAGTCCCCAGGAGGCCATCTGCTCAGCAAAGGTGCGCACTGCCCTCTCCCTCCTTCTACACCTGGCCAGGTCATCGGGACTGTCCTTTCCCTCCACTGCTGTGACCCATGTCCACAAGGATGTCTCCCCAATTCCCAGTCCAGGAGCAGGTCTGCTCCACGTCCCCACACTCCACCCATCTCCCCCCGGACTGTGAGATCCTTTGAGATGGAACTGGCTTCATTTTCACCAGTGCCTTCACCTTAGCCTGATGCATAGCAGGTGCTCAATACATGTTGGGTAAGTGGATGGAGGGGTGGGTGGATGAAGGCATGGGTGGATGGATGGATGGACAGATGGGTGAGTGGACAGATGGAAGATGGATGGATGGATAGATGGATGAGTGGGTGGATGGAGGGTTGGGTGAATGGAGGAGTGGGGGGTAAATGAGGGGGTGGACAGGGGGATGGATGAAGAGGTGGGTGGGTAGATGGAGGAGTGGGTGGATGGAGGGGTAGGTGGGTAGGTGGATGGAAGGGTGAGTGAGTGGGTGGATAGGTGGGTAGGTATGGATGGAGCAGTGGGTGGATGAATGGATAGATGGAAGGCTAGGTGGGTGGATGGTTGGAAGAGTGGGTGGGTGGATGGACGGGTGGTGGGGTAGATGGAGGATTGGGGGTAGATGGAGGAGTGGGGGGTAAGTGAGGGGGTGGGTAGGGGGATGGACGGAGGGGTGGGTGGACAATCGCACTTGTAGAAGGGCAGGTGTTTCAGACTCACTCATGTACCTAGTCAGCATGTGCCTTGTGTGGTTCTAGACAAGGAGGACAGAAGTGGACAGGAATGCCCCATGCCCCCACCTGTTCCCACTCCTCCTCCAGGGGGGGAAGGAGAGAGGGAGGGGAAGAGGGGGATAGGGAGGGAGGGAGGTGGGGAGAGAGAGAGAGAGAGGAAGGGAAAGGGAAGTGGGCGGGCAGGGAGCAGGCCCAATGGATGGATGAAGGGGTGAGTGGATGGATGGATAAGTGGGTGGGTGGGTGGACAGAGGGGTGGGTGGGGTGAATGGGTGGGAGGGTGGTGGGTGAATGGATGGAGGCAGCGGGACAGAAAAAAGTTTGCCTGCAGCAATGAGGAAGGGGTGTGGGCTCTTCAGTGTGAGCTGTGGTGGCAGCTGGTGGACACGGGGCTGTCTGGACTCTCCTGCCTGCAGACAGCACTGATGGGCATCATCGAGGTGGCTGCCTGGCACCTCCCTGCACAGGCTCCTGGAGGTCACGTGGTGGAGTGCAGCACAGCCGCCTGTCAGGCCCTGGTGTCCTATGCCCTGATGCCCCCACGGCCCCGCCTGTCTGGCCCACTCCACTCTCCACACAGCAGCACTGGTAACAGTCACAAACGCACAGAAGTAAAGGGATCTTAAGGCCATGCAAAGTCGTATTTATTTCAAAACTGTTTACCTTGTGCCTGTCACTGGCTTTGCTTCCACAGCCTTGCTCGCTGCCGCTGTTGGGGACAGGCCAGCCCACCACAGGGCTGGGGCTGCCGGAGCCCACTGTGCAGTGAGGGGCCGGGGGTGGCCGACCCACACCCCAGAGAGAGGACCGGAGCAACTCCCTCATGGAATCCCAGTTCTGGGTCCCCCCTCCCCTGGGCCAGGCCGCAGCCCAGTCAGTGGGTGTCCCCCAGCCCAGGGCACTGTGGGTGCCCAGCCCTGCTCCCCAAACTGCCTCTGGGCCATGCCCACCCACAAACCCAGTGCTTTGTCAGTTTCTCTTGCCCAGGACCCCAAGAGGAACCCCCTCCCCAGCCTGCCCCAAGCCAGGGTTCACCCCATTCTCACAAGAACTCACTCTGAGGTCATAAACCCCGTGACCCACAAAAGTCTTGCCACTTAGCCAGCCACTGGTGAGCCCCGCCCTGCTGCCCCCAGCACCCATGGGACCCTGTGTAGGTTCATGAACACAAATGCACCGTGGTCGCCCAGCCATCCTTCCACCAGAGCCCTGAGCAGGCCAGGGGTGGCCAGGCCTCTGCAGGGGCCAAGGCTGCATCTTGCACACCCCGTCCCTCCACTCCTGCACTCGTCACTCGGCCCCCTGCTTCGGTGTCCCCGTCTGTGTGTGAGGCCGGTCCTGCCTCTGGCTGTGGGGCCACAAGAGGTGACTGTGCTGGGGGCTCGTTGTCCCTATCTGTGTGTGAGGCCGGTCCTGCCTCTGCTGCGGAGCTGCCAGGACCACTGCTCTGGTGAGCAGAACACCGAGTGAGTGCCCACTCCCTAGTGACATCACATCCCCGCTCACGTGCCTCAAGTAGCCTGCTCGAGTCCCCCACCTCTGAGCTCACCTCACAGTGCTGCTGTCTGGGGTGCCCTGCACTGGGTGGGCCATGGGTGGCAGAGCCACAGTTTCCCACAGTCACGTGACCACCCATTCACTCGTCCACTGGACATTCATAGTCTGTGGCCAGGGTCGAGAGCCAAGTTGCCCAATGGTTATGACAAGGAGAGCCAGGTCTGGCACAGGGGGAGCCAGTGTCCAGAGGTGGGGTCGGGCCAACTTGGGGTCAGGGAGGGCTTCCTGGAGGAAGCAGCATTTCTCCCAAATAGAGCTGTCAAGGAGAGTGGGTAGTAGAGGCTCCTGGGGGTGGGGAGATGCACAGGCCAGGAGGACAGGGACCTGCCAGCCACTCAATGAGGCTGGAATGGAGACAGCAGGGTGGGCCAGGCAAGCAAAGCCAGGGGGGCTGGAGGAGGCCTGGGCTGGAACCCGGGCCTTGGATACAGTGTCAGGAGTCCAGCAATGATCACGAAGGCTGTGTGACTAAGGTGGACCTTTGGAGGTCAGCTCTGTGGTCCAGAGAAGGGGCTGAGGGTGCAGCTCTTCAGCCCTTGGGCGCAGCCCTTTGGAAAGCCCCCCCTTGCAGACCACCCCTCTCATTGGTGCGTGGAGCCTCCCAGCAGCTCTCCATGTGTGGAGTCTGGCAGCCACACCGCAGCCACAGGCTCCAGCATCCACTCGGGACCGTGGAGGGAACGCTGCGGCAGCTGTCACCTCGCAGGGCGACGTCCTCATTGTTAGAGTCTGAGAGGTGACCCTCAGAGCCAGCAGCGCTGCCCTTCCCTTCCTCCTGGCCCTTGTGTGGGCCTCCTTCCCCTGGGGGGTCTTTCTCACTCAGTCTGGGCAGCCAGCTGCCCTGCGACAGGAGTACAGGGCCCGGCTGTGTGGCCTCCCCACCTGTCTTACGCTGGGCTCTCTAGAGAAGCAAAACCAGGAAAGCTTATATATATAAAGAGAGAAATTTCTCTTAGGAAAACGGCTCACACAGTTACAGAGGCCAGCAAGTCCCAAGCTCCTGGATCAAACCATGCCAACCCCGGGGTCCCTACCAGTGACTGCAGACCAGGCTCAGCCCTCCAGGCTTTGCCCCTCTCTCCTCCCAGGAGGGGTCTCCTCACTCACTCGCAGACTGCCTGAGCTCAGACCCCCACTGAACACAGTTCCACATGGTGACCACTGCATGCTGACTACTGATCCCAGGCTGGTGTGCCCTAGAAGGCGGGGTGGCTCAACCCTGGTCCCTTCACACTGGTGCGACCTCCCAGGGCCTTCATTGGCTTCCCTGTGAAAGGGCCAACTAGCACTTCCCTCTGATGACACTCAGGGGTCTGGTGAGTCACTTAAGCTCTAGGTCACCACCACCCACCGCCCACCACCCACCAGGCTGTGTGCTGGGGTTGAATCGGGTCTCCAGAGAGGCTGAAGTCCTAAACCCTGTCCCTGCAAACATGACTCGGCTTGGAAATAGAGCCTTTGCGGATGCCATCGGTCAGGTTAGCTAAGGCCCTGATGGAGCAGGGTAGACCTAGCCGACTGAGTGAAGTCCTCATAAAAGAAGAGAAGAGACACAGACACAGACACAGGAAAGGCCACGTGAAGACAGAGACAGGAGTGATGCGGCCACAAGCCCAGGCATGCCTGGGGCCGCCTGAAGCCGGACGAAACAGGAGGGACCCTTCCCTGAAGCCTCCAGAAGGCGCGTGGCCCTGTGCACACCTTGGTTCCAGGCCTCTGGGGCCCAGGAATGGGCCTGGTTTGTGGCCCTTTGTTCCGGCAGCCCCGGGACACTGGTACACAAAGCCATGAAGCAGCAGCCTCCAGCCCCACAGTCTCACCCTTCCAGAGAGGTATGTGCTGTGGCTGCTGTCAGTTGGCTCCTGGTCACGGGGGGCCCGTGTGCGGCAGCATGAAATGCTGCCGTCCTGCGCGTCTTCAGTCACGGGTTTGCTCGAGTCCATTGTGGGCACTGTGGGAGTCAGGCGCCTTCTACCCCAGGGCCCCATCCTCCACTCTGCCAGCCGACGCTCCGTCACGGGCCCCAGGGCCCTCACCGGCCGGTTTGCAGAAGCAGATCCAGGCCCTTCTCCCTAGGCTGGCACGGTCTGGAAGGTGTGCTGAAACGCCGGGGGCACCTGAAACACGGGTGTCATAGCCTCCAGTACTGGAACAACAGTCAGGCCACCATACTCTGACAAGCAGACAGTGCTGTGGGAATGTTGCAGTGCCTCAGGCATTTGACTGGTAACCAGAGGGTCAGTGGTTCAAACCCACAAAGTGTTCTGTGGAAGGAAGACAGGGCAATCTACTTCTATAAAGATTCACCACCTCAGAAACCCAGGGCTGGATGAAGTCCGACTGGATGAGGTCAGGGAGTCCCCAGTGTTTCAGGACCACAGACAGCACACGCCTCACGCCTTCATGGCACCCCGGGTTTGCCGGACATGTTGGGAATATACTGTTTATCTCGCTGAAAGGCCCTCCTCCCATTCTCTGCTTGGTGAACGTGAACTCCTTTTTCAAACCCCAGCTCAGACGTCATCCTGTGGTGCCTCCGCTGATAGCACTGGGCTCTCTGCTGCTTCTAGGCAGCCATGACTGCCTCACTAATTTGAAGGGATGAGTCCACATTCGGCTGTCCCCTGGCTCCAGGACCAAGACCTGGCTGCATTTGGGCTCTGGTGGCTTAGTGCCTAAGGCATTTGACTGCTAACCAGAAGGCTGGCGGTTCAAACCCACCAGCCACTCCTCAGAAGGAAGATTGGGCAATCTACTTCTGTAGAGATACTGTCTCGGAAACCCAAGGATGGGTCGCTGTGAGTCAGCTCTGACTCGATGGCAGTGAGTTTGGTCTCACTCCTTCACCTTATAAACTCACCAGGCCCCGTGTGTGGTGAGCTCTTCCCTATGAGTACTGTGGACACAACAGAAGCAGCATGGGGAGTGCCTGACCTGGAAAGTTTTGGTTTTAGTGGGAGGAGGAACAAGGACTGAACGAATGGATCACTTCACAGAGCATCCGTGATGACCAACAAGAGGGAGGAGGGGGTGGGGTGGGCAGGGACGGGGGGCTCTTTTACTCAGGGGTTGGGTCACTGCATTTGTACATGTGACCTGGTCTGGGATGTCCTGGTTGGCTTACGGCCCCACCCTTCCCTGCCATTGGGTCTATTAGGAACGGTGACTGAAGCAGCTGGGACACCTCCCCTCACCAGCTCCTACGCCCTAGCCACTCAGCAAACACCATACGGAGTCAGCAAGGATGCAGGCAACACTGTGCTGAGGGCCGTGTGGGGAGCAAGGGGGGGCAGAAGAGGGTCCTAGGTCAGGGAGCACCACCTAGAGAAAGTGACCACACTATCTGCCAGGTAACTACACCTCATCTGGCCACCGTGAGTGAGCCTGCAGCCCCAGGGTGGTCTGGCTGCCCTTACCTGTGTCCTGGGATGGCCTGGCTGGGCCCCTGCCTGCCATGCAGCACACTGACCTCCAGTCCTGAGGCCAGATGGGGCTGTGCCACACACTGAGCCCCAGGCCCTCAGCAGGTGGGGATGCACCAAACACTGACCTCCAGTCCCACGGCCAGGGAGGGTTGTGCCTCACACTGACCTCCAGGTCTGCGGCCAGGTGCAGTGGGGCTGTGCACACACTGACCCCCAGTCTCACAGCCAGGTGTCTCCTCCTCTTTCTCATGCCTTACCTCCCCCCCATACACACACACCCCAGTAGCCTAGGGAGCCGCTCAACCTGAGCTCACAGGAGATGCTCCCTGGCAGGGCTGACAAAGATGCAGGCTGGGGTGTGGGGGAACAGGCAGGTGGGGGGTGGACTGCAGCTCTTGCTCCACTTGGCATGTGGCACAGAGCAGAGAGGGCTCTGTGCCACTATGCCCTCTGCTCCTCACCCCCTGGGACAGGCCTGACCTATCCACTGCTATGGCTCAAGGACTGAGGGAGGAACAGATGGGCAGCTCCAGGCACACTAATGAGGGGCTGTACCCTCCCTATGTCCAACCTCCCAACCTGGGTCTCCTGATGGCTAGGGAACCTCCCCAACACCTGTCTCTGCAGGTGACCTTGGCAGCCAGGTAGAGGATCTCAGATCTCAGCAAGGAAGTCCACACCCCATGTCAGGCCTGCCCGAAGGCCATGGTGATTCCCCTAGGCGCCTTTAGCCCATGACCCATCCACAGGGTATTCTGATGAGGCGAAGCAGTGACCTCAGGACCACTCACTCCAGGGCCCAACAGGCTGGACTCTCATCAGCAGGTCAACAGAGACACATCACACTCACATCCAACCTCCCCCATTTAAGGATACACCTCGGGAAATACAGGTCAACACAGAGCAGAGGGAGAAATTGACAATGTAACTAGAGTGGGTGAGGGTACTCAACATTCACTAGGTGAGCTCAGGCCCAAGAAGAGGTGATGGTGGTGATAGTGATGATGATGGTAGTGGGATGAAGGTGGTGATGGCAGTATGGTAATGAGGATGATGGTGGTGATGAGGACTGTAATGGTGATGAAGGTAGTGATGATGGTGATGGGGGTGATGGTGGTGGAAATGAAGATGGTGACGATGATGGTGGTGATGGGACACTGGTGATGGTGATGGTGGGACATTGGTGATGGTGTGCATGAGGACTGTGATGGTGACAAAAGTGATGGTGATGGTGATGATGACAGTGATGGTGGAAATGAAGATGGTGCTGGTGGTGGTGGTGATGGGACAATGATGATGGTGATGGTGGGACATTGGTGATGGTGCACATGAGGACTGTGATGGTGACAAAAGTGATGGTGGTGGTGACAGGGTGATGGTGATAATGACATTGATGGTGGAAATGAAGATGGTGGTGATGGTCGTGGTGGACATTGATGGTGGTGGGTATGAGGCTGTGATGGGACAAGTTGGTGATGGTGATGAGGTTGATAATGATGATGATGACAATAATGGTGTAAATTAAGATGGTGATGAAGATGATGGTGATGGTGGTGAGGATGAGGAGGATGACAATGAAGGTGGAAATGAAGAGGATGGTGGGACAATGACAGTAGTGATGATGATGGTGGTATTGATGGGTATAGAAGCTAGGTTTTATAGATCACTCACTATGTACTATGCACTGTGATAAGAAATTACATGACCTTGCTCAGTTAATCTTTGCAACCATGCTTGGGAGTAGGTCCCAGTATTTTTCCCACCTCACATGCAGGGACATGGAGGTACAGAGAATTTTACCAAAGGCATCACGTTGGTAAGAGGCAGGGTGAAACTGGGACTGCAGCGGTCTCTGTCCACCAGGGCTCCCAGCTGCCCCTTGAAGTGTGAGTATTTCACACACTCTGCATGGCTCCATGTCTAAGGACTGGTCACTTCCATTCTACTGGCTCCTACGCAGTAGCCCTGCCTCCTCTTCAACTCAGGCTTACATTCAGGAACCAACCTCTTCCAGTGCTGGGTGACCATGCCTGATAGGCAAGTCAGGGAATTTTTCAAAAGACTGTGGCTGAGCCTGGGCCCCATGTGAAGTATGGTCCCCAAGTGTGGAGAGCGGAGTCTTCGAACATGGAGAAGGTCACACAAGCACATTACAGAGTGGTGGTGCCTGAAACCCAGCCCCAGATGAACCCCAGTCTCCAGTGCCA